>NC_052018.1:110790965-110905965 GCF_015832195.1 Motacilla alba alba
TTTAAAATGAAGCAAAGGTTTGGTAATCTATAAATTTGGCATCTTGTCATTGTGAATAAGAAGAAATCCGCAGGTTTGAGGATTGAAACAAGGGTTTTTAGTAGCAGTGATGCTGCAGTGATGGAGCAGGGTGCATCTCAGCCCACACTCAGAGCTCACCGGTTCAGTGTGGGTTTCCACTTTGCATATGTGATGGTTGAGTGTATCAACCACAATAAAAACGGTGCTGCTGCTTGCAGGCTGGTGAAATTCTGCTGAAATGCACACAGAGGTGGTGCATCAGCTCTTACCTGTCTGCAGAAAATAAACCACCTTAGCTTTGCAGGGATGGCATGGAATATCCAGGGCAAAATTCCTCATTCAGCATCCTAAAAAAACTTCCCCTTCTGTGTAGAGACTCGGAATGAGGGAAGTATTGAATTTCAGATATTTCCATTAATTGAGGTTAGCTGGGTAATTTTCTGGCATGTTTTACTTTACTTTCTTATATCTTCATCCATGCTGAGTGTTAGCATTGCCCTTGGCACGATGCTTTACCTTGGAAAACATTTTTTAATGCCTTGTAGGATTTGGCTGGCTGTTGTTTCCAAAATGTTGAGCTTAATTGAAATGTGGCAGAAAAAAGAAAAGTCTTGGACAATACAGAAGAATTCATACAAACAAAAAGTTTTCTTTCATTTCTCTGAATATAAAATACTACAAATATAAAAGCCAGTTAATAGTGATGTAATTATGAGCTAGATGTAGTTTTCTATAGATCCTAATAATTGGATCAGCAATTGGAGGCAGCACATTTTGATCATGACATGTTTTATGCTGTGCTGCCAGGTAAGCTGAACAAAATAGGCATTTTTCAGAGCATTTCCTCCCATCCCTGATCAAACCTCAGCAGCATGTAGTACAGTAATTCTAATGATAGTCACTGTATTTTTTAAATTCACTATGTGGAAGCATGGTCAAATTGCTAAACAGGCTTTCAAAATTATCTAATTATTGATGCTTGAACGAGTTAGAGAATAAAGGTAGCAGTAATGAAAATAGTAGTAAGGATGATAAACTATGGCTCTTGTTCTCCTGATATTTAAGGCAGGAAATTTTGCCATTACATCTGGCGAGGAATGCAAACAAAATCCAGGGACTCTTGAAGCGAGGCCCAGCCCAGGCTGCTGAAGGTGTACATCAAAAATGCTGAGTTTTCCCTTTTCAGCCTTCCATCACTGTTACCTTCCTTCTCTAAACTTACACTGTTATGTACATAAAAATATAGAAAACAATGTCTTAGCCAAACAGTGATAATACCACAAGCTGAAACAACCACACTGAATGGTAAAACTGAGTTCTTCACTTCCAGCTTTGGCTGGAGGGAGCACAGCAATGCCATGACCTTGGCAAAATGGAATTGTGAGTTTCTCAGCTTTCCTGAGGTAGGAGCTGGTCATGAGGCTGCATCCAGGATCCTCCTGTGCCTCGCATGGAGAGGCTTTCTGGTAGAGAAATAGAGTAGCTGCAGGATGACTGCCAGGGCCAGGGAAAAAGAGGCCAACAGCTGTGGAAGCAGCTTGGTTTTGGGTGGTTATCTCCAGAGAGGTTTTAGATGGAGCACTGCTGAACTTAGCTCTGCCCTTCCATTTCCTGCCGTATTTCTTTGTTAGCTGAACTCTGCAGCCATAATGGATTCAAATGTAAGGATTACAGGGCTATTTAGAACCCCAAATCATGAGCAGTGATGGTGAGTTCAAGAATCTGGTGACTCCATCTTCAGACTGATGATCAGCTCAGAATTATATATACATGTGGTACCTCTACTTCCCATTCATTCCAGCTCCTAAAATCCTTTTTCTTTGTGCTTGCACAGTGGTCATGAGGTTGAGTCCCTTGCAGGAGTAAAGAATGATGTCATGAACATCTGAGAGAGAGAGGGAGAGGAATGGAGTGGGAATTAATGATGGAAAGGAGCAGGAAGGTGAGGCTGGCATGGCTTGGGTTTTATGACAAAGAATATTGGCATAGCAGAAGTAGCAGAAAGGATTAAAAGAAGAGGTGAGCACAGGCAAGCCAACAATTACTATTTTAATTCAGGATTTCTCCTTCCATTACAGTGTTTAGGTATAGTGGAGTTACAGAAATGAGTTCCAAAGGTTGGGGTTGTAACTATTTTTAGCATTTGCGCCTCTCATGATGAGCCCTAACACAGGACTTGCTTTTGTTATATTAAATACATGCTGGACATATTTTTTTTGGAATCCCATGAAGATGGGAGCCTGTAGGATCTGCTCCTTTTGTTGTGCTGCCAAACACCCAGGAGCTGATATAAACCAGGGGCGGGAAATGGCCAGGGGAAATTAGTTCATACTCCTAAAGAATGGTATAATAATTGCTCCTTCTCTAATTCTTTTCTCCTATTTCTTGTAGTTGTGGGGAGACAGGATTTTATAGGTATTAAATATGTTATAGGACAATTACCTCTGTTTCAACCAAGCCTGAATTGGTAATTGTGCTGTAATGTATTAGAGCATACAGAGTCCTGAACTAGCTTTTCCTTCCTATATTGAGAACTTTATAATGATGTTAATTAATAAATAATAACTTTTGATAGAGAGAGAGAATAACAGCAAGGTTGCAGTCCGTAGGTACCATGGGGCTATTTCAGCTGGGAGATGCCTATATTTGGAACATTAAATCCATTTTAAGGTAACGTTTGTTGTGGTTTTTTATAACTTACATATTTCTCCTGCATGCATCCAAATAAATCCGTGTGTATAATAAAAAGCTGTGCATTTACATGCTCCTTGTGCACAGGAGCAGAAGGAAAAGGCAGGAGAGTGACAATAAATTCCTTGTGCCAGACCCATATAAATGGGTTGTGGTCTTAACACAGCTTCTCCTGATTACTGGTAAAAAACTAATTAGGTTTTGTCATTTATTCGCTTGGAGTTTTGTCTCATTGAAACCTTGCTACTCTATTTAACCTACTTCTAGTCTGCAAATATCTGCTGCCATGTTATGTTATGCTTTTTTTGCTTAAATTAACTCCTGAATAATACAGCATAGCACATACAGGAGAATGAAAAGTTTTCACATTTTTAATACAAGACTGATTTTATTATATTACTAGAGAAATAAGTTAGATTGCTCTTGCAATCTCAATAAATCACACATGAAGTCTTCTTTTTTCTAAATTAAATTTTTATTTAAATAAAAGTGTTATGTTTGTATTTGAACTGACAGCTAAATCTGATAATTAGAGTGCATGAAGTTGGCTTTGATTGGCATTGTAATTGGATTGTCATTGGGCTGAAAACCTATTATCTTTGGATCATGCCCCATGAAATCTGTTGAAGAAACTTTGCTGCCAGTCATTAAAGCCACCATCTTGGCTTACAAATTAGGTTTGAAAGGCTTTTTACCACTGGGAATGTAATTTAAACCACTGCAATTGCACTCCCATTAATTAAAATTATATTAAAATTATGGTTCATTTTCTAAATATTTTTTTCATATTTTATTAGACATACTTATTACTAAATGCTTAACAAATTACATAGCAGAGCTAGTAAAATTATATTTTAAGATAATCCATCATTTCAGCACATGCTACTCAGCATTAGTGGAATTAGTCAGTGTGTTGATCATTAAAGGATACACTATTTATGTTTTTCATTACTGATTCTCATTAAAAATAAAATATAATTATAAACCACTTTAAAAAAATAAAGCAAAATTCCACTGAAAATTCCAATTAATGCTGGTAGAAAACTTAGAACCTGTTTTAAACTGAACTTAGTTCGTTGCCCTGTTGTTTTCTGTATTTTCTCTGTCAGTCACATTGGTTACATTAAGCCGTAGAGAGGCATGAGTAAAACAGAATTTTTGTGTGCAACACCAAGTGCTGGTTATGCTGTGATCAGAGTCGATGATAAAGAATAAAGGGTTGGAATCTGGGCAGGTTTGCCACCAGAGTTCTGCAATGATTTTATTTGTAGAGCAACACTTCTAAACATATTCCAGTAAAATGGCAGCAGAGGTGGAGGAAGATGAGAATCTGCTTGCTAAGAGCAAAGTACCAAGATACCCAGTGAGTGCTCAAGGGCTAAATATGTGTTGCTTTAGTATGAACTGGATTCTATGCTTCCAAAGGTTTTCTTTCCAACCTCTCTGGTGGCTGTTCCAATACTTGTCAGGGTTCTTGGAGTAACAGAGGAGCCCTCACTTATCCTGGCTTTGTGCTGCTGTGTCTTTTCCCCGAGGTGCTGGAGGGGCCCTGGATCTCCAGCCTGGCTTGGCAGGAATCCTGCACCGCTACTTGCAGCTCTCTTGGTGGATTTTTTTTGTTCCTACCTGAGCTACTTCATCCAAAGAAGTTCCTCCTTGCTCAGCAAGTCAAGGCCTAGAAATTCACTTCTTTCACTTGCTAAACCACAGTGGGATTCCATTTGAAATCCCTGGAGTGCTTTAGACTCCCCATGCTACCTTTTTAGTCTGTGAAACCACTGAACTCCTTTAAAAGTGCCATTTTCAAATGAACCTCATATATTTAGACTTGACTTCAGCTGTTCCCATGTGAGAATTTGCTTATTCTGTGCTGCTTAAACATTGTTCTATGTATTAAGAAATTCTACATTTTTCTTCCTAAGAGGATCTTTGTTATTTTGATTTATGTGGATCTAAAGTGAACTTTCATCTTACAAAGTAAGCATCAACGCTGTAAGAAACTTGGAATATATCAAGTTAAAAAAAAAAACCCAGATTGGGTTTAGAATTTTTCTACCTGGCTTTTGTATCCTTGAGGACTGGAATGATGTTCTGTAAAATAAATAGGAATTTCAGAGTCACAAAACAGTTGTTCATCCAACCTCTCTGAGCTTTGATTGCCCTATCATCAGGCCTTCCTACTTCACATGGCCATGTGCACACCAAAAATGAAGGGTGCATTGAAGTGCTATTTAAAAACCAGGAAACTCGGTTAGGTTGGGTTTAACACCAAAATATCAGTCATTTTTTGAACTACAGTGTGCTTCCAGTGGTGGGAATCTGAGGAAACTGAAGGAATGTGGTTTCAGAAAGAGGATGAAAGAGTTAAATATATTTATTTTTTTCAGAGCAATTATTTGGGGATAGAAGTCTGTTAAATACTGATAGGTTATTCCAGTAGTTAATCAATTAATAAAGGAGAGCTGGCACAATCCAAATGATTGGCAGATATTCCTGGAATGAAGAAGATAAAATGTAAAGATGGCAGGTTTCTGAACAAAAAGGAAGAAAAGCCTGAGAAAGTGGATTACCAATGCAGGTTTGAATGACAGCGAGTCCGGCATTTCTTCTGAATTAAAAATGCTTTTTTTCACTACTGTTTAAGATGGGCCAAAGTTGTGTTGATTCCAAATGCTGCTGCACCAAATTCTGTTTCCATGAGGAACTGGGAATAAAACAAGCCACTGGGAGGGATTTAAACACAGGCAGATCCACTGAAGTCACTGACATTTTCATCTGCCCATACAGTAACTGGGCTTAGCCCTCTTAATTTCAAAATAAAGGCAAAAATGTTATTTCTTTACTTTTTATCCAGCTCAGCCTATCACTTCTTACATCACAACTCATTATCCCAATGCACTTTCCAGCAAGATATTAACTTGTCACTTCCATTTTTGGTTTTTTTGTTCTGCATCTTAAAGAAATCTGATCTCTCTAATCCACTGCCATAAACTATTAGTCTGGAATGAGCTTGGTGGCAGCTGGAAGAAAAATAAAAATGGTTAACTCAGAAAAGAGGAAGGTTCAGCTGTTCAGTTCACCTTAAAAAACCCAACCCAGGTCCAGCCCCACTCTTCTCCCCATGTTTGGGTCACAGACTAGAAGTGACTCTCCCAGTGGAGAACTGGCTGAATGGGGCCAGAAAAAGGCACTGGATTGTGGGGTTGGAGGTCACTTTCCAGCTCTGCCAGAGCTTTCTGGGGGGCAGCAGTAATAATAATATTAATGCTTTCATTCCCCAAAAGGGTTCATCCTCCATTTCTCATGAGGGAAGTTGTTTAGTGACCAATACCCGCACTATTCCTGCTGGGAACTTCTAGATGCAACAGCCTGATAACCAAAAAAATAGCAACTACCAAACTGAAGCGCTGAGTTAAAGGCACATTTGTTACCTCCTCTCCTGCTACTTTTTTTTTTTTTTCCATTCAGTGTTACTTAGATTCTCTACATTAAGCTAATATTTACTCTCCTTGCCACAGAAGAGCAGCAGAGTAAATAGGATTTCATAGAAGGAAGCTGGTGGAGTTAAACAAACAAGAAAGTGGCTAGTTCTAACCTTTCCTGTGTGAGCCTCAGCATCCCCCAAAGGCCCAGAGCCCCTTCCCGAGCTCCGGTGATCCCACCCGTGCTCCTTGCACGGAGCTGGGGCAGAGGCAGAGCTTTCTCTGCCACACACAATGAGCCACATCCTCTGCTCTGCAAATTGGTCAGAGCTTCTCCAAGCCCATGGGAGGCAGAGCTATTTAAGCAAGCTGCACATCTACCCCCTGAATTGCTTCAGCATGGCTGAACTCCCTGAGCAGGGCTGTGGGAAACGCATGGAGCTGCAGGAAATCGTGGGGATTTGCAGCACGGCAGCCTGGCTCTTCCAGGACAAAATGGTGGGTCAAAGCCACCCTTGTTTCTGCCCTGGAAATGGGAGAATTATGCAATGTGACTTTGACCTAAAAATCAATACCTGCTGCTTAACTACAGAAACAAATGGCAGCTCTGATGGCCAATAACAAACTGATGGTTGTTTCTTTGTTCTGTCTCTCCTTCTGTCAAACCGACTGCTAAAGGGCAGGAAAACATGACAGATTTGTCAGCCATAAAGAACTTTTTGGTCTCCTTTGTAGGAGCTCATCTTTTCATGGCCCTGTGCCAGAGACAGTAGATGCCTTCCACACTAAATACAAAGAAACTGATGTTGGAAAAGGATACCTGCTCCAAGCCAGGAGAATCTAATGAACTTCTGTTAAAAGTCAGGCCAAAAGGGAATAATGAGTTGCATTGTGTGTTTATTGTCCACTTGCAGCCATTTATAATGAAAGCATGGGAAATTAGCCCTCCTCAGGTGCTTTTTTCCCTCAGACACATTTGACGTCTCAATAGTGTTACCTGTAATTAAGTATGCTCTGGCAGACCTCAGTCTGGCTGCTGTCACAGCTCTGCTCAGAGCTGGCAGTGCTCCACTGGGGAATGCTCACAGTGCTCCCAGAGCAGGGGAGGGTCACTGCCTAGAGCCTCAACAGGCCAGGTGTGGGCTGGATACTTTCTGGAGAAGATATGGCACAGGGGGTTATCAGTGCTTGGGATCACAGAGTCATTTCAGCTGGGAAACCCAAAGATCATGAGTCCAGTGTTAACCCAGCACTGCCAGGGCCACCACTAACCCATGTCCCTAAGTGCCACATCTACACATCTAAATCCCTCCAGGAATGGTGACTCTACTGCTTCCCTTGGCAGCCTAAGCAAATGTTTCACCACCTTTCCCGCTGGATCCCACCAAAACTTGTATTTCCTTGTGCAAGTTCACAGTCCTAAATCAGGTGAATATTTGGGAAATACACCTAGAAACGCTTTTCCAGATTTGCACAGAAGTAGCACATCCCACATGTGTGCTATGTGTTAATTTGTTTACTCAGAGGTCAGGAGGAAAATATGGGACAGAAGAATTTTACAACCCAATTAAAACTTATTATCAAGGAGCAGCAATAAACTTTTCTGGAACAAATGAACCCAGGGTTCTGGCTGTACCTCGGCATCCTGAGTTGCTCAGGCTTCCTGCAAGACAGCTGGAAACGTGAAAATCTGCAAGGAGGTTGCACAATGATTTTCACCTAAGGCACGGAGATGATGACTTTAATAAACAACTGAGCTGCAGGTCACATCTTCCCACTTTTCTCTTCCCAGCCCAATTAAAACAACAGCCTTTAATTCCCATTTAGGTTTCCTCTATCTTTCTGTCTTCCTTTATGTACTTCTGCTGCCAATTATGCAGAATAGTAATGAACAGGACTGGCCAAAATATTTTATGTTCTATTTCTCTAGTCAAAAAGTTGTGTATTTTTCAGTGAGAAGTAAAAGTCTCTCAAAATTGGCAGAAATATTTTTCCTAATGAGGTTCACACAAGAACACCCCAACCCTTTGTCTGTTAAAAGATAGAAAAAGGGAAGACAGTCCTCAGCAATCTCAAGATCTACGGAGTTAAGCACAGGACTGGGAGCCAGAAGATCTTGAATTACGTCCCAGTGTCTGCCGCACACAGGATTAGTAATACTTTGCACTTACATTAGCACTTTGCCACTAAATAAAGTTTGGAAGTGACATTACAAATGGGGAAGGAGCGGCTTGGAGAAATGAAGTGACAAATCCAAATTGGCACAGCTAGTTAGTGTCAGAATCAGGATTACAGTAATTCTTGACAAGCCGTTTAACCTTCACGAGGTTCAATTTTTACACCTTTAAAATGAGGGAGACGATTTCCACCGAAAGCAAAATGTGCAAATGATACCCACTGGCACAATTAGGTAAATACATTGTTCAAAAATTACTACTCCTCTGCTGCAACTCGGAGGTTCAGCAGAGTACCTGCACAAACCCTGCTGCTCCAGGCAAGAACATCTCTTAGGTCTTCTTAGGAAGCAGTGGTGGTGAAGCAGCTCCTCCAGGGAGATTGATCGGAATTCTCAGCAAAAGGAAATGATTTTCAGTCACCTCCACTGGCAAGACCTGAACAAGATGACTTGGAAGGGAGAGGAGGTTATAGTGAATTAGGAATTGGGCTGGACATCATCAATCCAGAACTGAGCTGGTGGCACATGGCAGGAGATTCGTCCTGGTTATTACAGCACAGGAATTACAGGATGCTTTTGGTCATTGAGTTCTCAGCTTGTCAGCAAATCAGGAGTTTTGGCTAATAGGTAAATATCTGGCCAACTCCAGTTCCTTGCTTTTAGTAATCGGTTCCTAGAATAGAGTTACCGATCAAAGCCTCTGATTTGCATGATCTTTTATCCTTGCTTTTTTAAATAACAAATTTACCTTCATAAATTTGAATCCCATCTTTCCACCTCACAACTGAACATCTTTGCAGTGTTAAGTGTGAGAAAGATTATGCTCAAAATAATTTTTTTGTACCACGAAAATGCTGTACAAAATGCTTCCTTTTATTGAGGCTGATGCTGTCTTTGCTAGTTTCAATCTACTGTGGTACTTTTTCCTTATCACCAATCATGCTGTGGTCTTGTTTAGGAAGTTAATAGCAAACAACAAGAAGCAGGTAACTGAAAATAAATAGATGCTGTTTGTATTTTTGTAAACATAAAGATGACCCGCAGTCCAAAAAAGCATTTAGACATTCATCTCCACACAGGCAAACCTGTATTTATCCTTGTTCATCAAAACACTTTACCACATGCTTAAAAGCAAACATACTCCCAGTACCTCATGCCTTCAGAGGAAATATGTACCCACAAGAGTGCCTACCTACCCCTCCTTTTATACCAGTGAGGTGTGTGGGTGATCGGGACTTGGATCGGATCAATATTTTGAAAAAGCTGTTCATCACATTTTCCTGGTGGTTTGGTTTTGTTTGTTTTTTTTTCCTTCCAGCTTCCTTGACACAGTTAAGGTGTAGTTTGATACAGAATGATAAAAAAGAGAATTATTGGTATTATTCAGACAAGTTGCATCTTGATGCACATATCCTGAGGTACAGTAAATCTTACTCTTGATTACAAATTCTGAGTGTTTTTGCTAGTGGAGAGTTTTGTGTTGTTACAAAATGCATCGATATGCAGCAGGATATTTGTTATATTTTTCAGGATGGATTGCTAACTTACAGAAAAAAAAAAGATTGTGTCTGTCATGTTTGGGAGAATTATGTTTTTGTTTTATTAACATGGCTTACTTTAGGGAATGTTTCTTTTCTACTCTGTAATTTCCCAACTCTAAAATCCACGTTTTGCTGCCTGTGCCCTGGCGGGGTAGTGTTAGTGCTGCTCACAGAGCAGCCCCAAGGAGAGCTCTGTGAGCAGGGTGAAATCCTCGTGTTCTGTGCATGGCAGAGGCTCCAGCTCCCACTGTCTCCCTGTTTCATGGGAGATGGGATCAGTGTGGACGTGTCACAACAAACACCTGGAGCTCAGTGCAGACAAGTGCCCTCCTCTGTTTTTGTGGCAGTCGCTCTGGGTTGAGGTGGTGCTGCACAGATGAGCCCTTCCCTCTGATCAGAAGCTCTGTTTTGTTGGAAAGATTTGGAAAAAATTAGAAATGCTAATTAAAGGAACGGGGTGATGGCACTGAATTGTCACTTCATGTAACATTGGCTTTGTACAGATGATCAGCTCAAAGTATGGTTAAAATGCTTCCAGGGTGTTTTTTTGTGTGGAAAGCTGTTAAAATACTACTGAGATTTAGCATAATGGTGAAGAGATTCCATAGCACCCAAAATGCTGATGGGTTGCTTCATGCTTAATTAGATTCCCCAGCACCAGCCTGAAAAATGTTTTGTTGTTGTTGATGTGACCAGATAGATTTCATCCCAATCCCACTGTTGCCAGTGTGGGATAATCAGCACTGGGCCCCTAAAAGCGTGGCTCAGGAATGACAGATGTGCACTTCCCAAGCTCTGGTGCCAAAGAGAGCAACCAAAGGTGGCCAAGAGCTTTGCTGTCCTCCTGCTACTTGAATCAAACAGAAAGTGCTGCCAGCCAACTCTAAATGTGTGTTTCAACATAAAGGGCTGGGCCTGAAGGGAATTCAGTCCCATTTCCCTCATGAGAAGAAACCTCAAGTGTAACTAGAGAACAAGGCTCTCAATCTGCCAGCTTTTATCAGCTGAATGGCATCAGATTCAATTCCTTCATGATTCTGATTTCTAGGCAGAGCTCTGTCATCACCCTGAATTTTGGAAAGTAGAAGATGTGTTTGAAGATGCCCACTGCAGCTTCCTGGAGGTTTCCCAACCCCAGTTCGTGTATTTGTATCCGTACACAATATTTCAGCTCATGTACAGCTGTAGTTATCACCTTGATTTTAATTAGGGCACGCAGCAATGAACTGACATAACTCTATATTTTCTTTCCTTGTAACTGTGCTCAGGTGCAACACCCAGGAGTTCAGGGAGACCAAGGAAAGTGCTTTGGCAGGATTTTTACACAGAATATTGTGTAGGTTTTGGAATGGGGCACGCAGTTGTCTTTTGGCAACATCTGAGCCTTTAGAGGAGCATCAGACCAGCCATGCTTTCTAATTTTGGGGTTTTTTTAAATGCCTTTGAAAAAACCTCAGTGAGCCTGAGACTCCCTCCCCAGCTCCTGACACAGCCAGTGGTTACAGGACACTGCACACAGCACACAGAGCAAAGGTGAGCCCCACCACAACATCTGGTCTTACTTTCCCCCCCTCCACTTTAGGAACTGAATATCTTCTGGCTAACTCTGTTTCTAATAGCCTGGGTTAAGATTGATTTACACAGGCCACTGTAACTGAAGTCTATCTTGAAATCTGAGACTACCCAAGGAGTGCTGGCACAGCAGAGTTTGTTTATCAGCGCTGGATTAAGGGGAAAAGAGAAATAAAAATCCTGTGTTGCATTTTAACGTGGATTGCTGGATCATAAACAATTTAAAAACTTATTTTAAAAATAATTTCACCTCCTTTTATAGCCATAGTGAGAAACTCTAGAAAACAGTTTGCAGGTCTGGTAACAATCCACAAACATATTCTGGTGAAAATTAGTCCAGTGCTGTGGAAGGAAACTTGAATATTTTAATTCTGTCTGATCATGTATCTTGTACTTTATTTTTCAAGTAGGATTCAAATATATTGTAGGAAATTTTCCTCATGAACATGGTAGGGAATTGTGGGGTGCAAAGCAGTTGCTCTAAATCCTTCCTCTGCATTTGGCTCAGGGTGATCTTAGGTCCCAAAAGCAGTGATGACTTCAGTCCTGTGGATACAACCAGTGCCCTTTGGAACCTCCTGTTGGGAATTGGTGAAATTCTTCCTCTAGGAAAAGCAGCCTTTTATGGAGGCAGTCCTGGGGAGCCCCTGGATGTTTTGAGAGATGGGACCCCACTCCCAGTGCCATGGTGGAGTGTGGTCACTCCCACTGCCCAGGCTGTCCTGGGAGATTTACAGCCTCATACATCTGGGAGATGCTGCTAATAAATTTTTGCCAGCCTTGTGTAACACAGGGCATGTCTCAGATAAGCATATTTGGTTAAAAACACAAGTTTAGACTTGAGAAAAAACACTGTTTAAAAAGGCCAGATGACCCATTTGCTGGGAAACCCTCCAGACTGGGGGGGGTATTTCACTTGGAAATTGCCATTCCCCCATACTTGAGGAATAATGCTGTTAGTGACAATTTCAAATCTTTCTCCTGGTGTACATTTTGAGCATCATGGTATCCTCTTGTTTCCCATTTTTACTGTTCAGACCCTCCATAGAATATTATTGTCGCTGCAGACCTTTTATCCAAGGACTGTTGATCACAGCACAAGAACTGTCATCCTATTTGCATTCTGTGGATGCATCATTATTCACAACATTTGATGTCCATAAAACACATTAAAACTATTTCCTTGAGCAAAAATAATCAGCTCTCTGCTGTACATATCATTTGTATACTCAAATTGTAAAATGTAAATTGATATATAAGAAAATGGCCCATTAACTTTTTCATTAATGACAATAATACATTTTGTGCATCAGCAGTAGGAGGACCCTACATTCATTCTAAGGAACCTGAAGGATAAATGGAGACTTCTTTGTATTTCATAAAAATGAAGGCTGTCATCAAGCCCATTTTAGAGGCTGGTGGGGGCAGAGAGGGATTATTTTCTGTGGCCTTATTTGTTTTTTAAACTATTCTCATACTTGGAAGCATTCTTAAAGTTAAAATACTCTGATGAGCCTGATCCTACTGCCTTTGAGACAGAATTTGCAGTGAAAGCCACCTGGAATTTTACCTAAACAAGGGCAAGGAGTTACCTGTGTATATATTAAATATTCTTTGTTAAAAGCACTATATGTGCACTGAATGTATAAATTGGGTACAGCTCCCACCCAGCTGGTAATGAATTGCTTTGAAATATTCATGGCATTTTTTTCAATCCCATCCCAATTTCCATTCCCACAATTTCATTTTTAAGCCGGGTGGATTCTGTGGGTGCCGTAATGGGTGCTGTGCTCCCCGTTGCTGGATAACTTTTGAAAGAGTAGATCTAGTCACACAAGGAAATAAAATAAAGTGCAAATGACAAGTATTGCTGGGTTTGGTGAAATTTAATAGACAGCTGGATTACTGTTTCTCTAGGATTTATGCTGAGTTACCTGGAACTTACTGTGTTTTTTATGTATGTAATTTAATCATCTTTGTCTTTTAAGATAACAGCAAGTGATTTTACTGTAATTCACATGAATTAAGACATCCTAATATGTATACTGGCTGTCAGATTGCTGTATATTTACCATTTGATTAAACCATAGATTAATAATTTTTCTATAACTGATACATCATGCACTAACAGATAAAGAGCATCTGAGATTAAGTAAGTGAGAAATAAAATCTGCTTTCAGTAAATTGCTTAGAAAAATTACACAGTACATTTAAATTACCATTTGCTTAGCAACATGCCCTTGTAGACATTCCAGTGGGGCTATAAAATGATCGATTTACTTTAATTTTCTACTGAATCCTGAAAAAATGGCTATCAGTAACCTATCCCTTCATCATGGCATGCTGATTCACTCTGTGTATTAAATTTACTGGCAAGGAGCAAGACGTTAACAAAAAGTAACAGATAATGTGAACATTTCATGCATAATCTGTAATATGAGATATGTATTAATAGGGAAATTATGATGCATTCAATTATTCTGAAATGCCTTCCAGAGATGTTTTGATTTGGCTGCGCTCTGATAGTAGCAGCACAGCAGGGAGCATCTCAAGTGATGAATAACCTAATCTCCTAATCTCAAAATGGGCACTATTCACAGCTAGCCCGGGAGAGGCTGGTGGGAGCCACCACACTGCACAGACACTGCTCCTCACACAAAAAAAACCAGCCACAAAAATCCCCTGCTTCTCACAAAACTCCTCTCCCCAGTGCAGAATTTTTGGGGGCGCAGCAGTTCTACAGGTTCAGGTGCTGAGATGGAAAAGAAACCTTTGCTCCCCTCTCAAATAAACTTGGGAGACAAAAGGCTATAAAAATAATTGTGTGTGCAGTTGTTCTGTTAGCATTGAAGGTTGCTTTGTGACATTATACAAAGGAGCTCTTTCTGACTTTACCCAGTTTAATATATACCCGAAATGATCTTTACTATGTATACAATTTTTTTTCCCCTGGAAAAAAAAAAGAAACCTAGCAGAACAAGAAACTCCTTATTTTGTCTCACGAGCCCAATGGACCCGAGTGCTTGCTTGTGTGTAATTAAGCAGCCGTGTTTACTACTTCTCCTGGTGAACAATAGTCTGGTTTCCTGAGGAGGTCAAGCAGGATTTTTTTTATTGTGTACACACTCGGAGCAGGCAAGGTGCCTGTCACTCCTCAGCCCGGCTTGGGCACTTTTTCCCTGCTCCACATCCACTGCTTTATTCCCATTTCCTCACCTTGGCATCTCTGCAACTGAGCCAAAACAAAAAAGCCCAGGAATTCGAGCCACGGCAGCACAGCAAACAATCCTGGGCACACAGGCTATGCAAATCCACCGAATTTTTTTACACTTAATTACTTGATTGCAGTGGGCTCACTTTTTGATTAATGCAATTTGGCAAAAGGTAATATTACACCAGTGTATTCGAATTTTTAGTAATTATTCAATGTTAATATGACAGTGTTCTTGAAGAAAAATGAGAAGGAAAACGTATCTCTGTTTTGTCTTCAATTCACAGCCCTGCTCAAATAGAGAGAGGAGGAGAGACGCACAAATACTTGTGTAAATAAATGTGGTTTATCTTTGGGAGAAATCTTACTACAAATTCCTGATTGGTCTTCTCCCAACTTCCTGTCCTTAATGCCATACTTTAAAAATTATTGGCATTACAAGGGTGCAGAAATGATTTTACACTCTTTTTTTATGCTGCAGTTTATTTGATTTACAAAGTGATTTGTTCTAACAAGTACCTTTGCAGTTTAATCATAATGCCACATTGTGTGTGCTGTTTTCCAAGACCTGTGCTGTTCCTAATGCCTTTGGCAGCCCAGCTCCTGAGCTTTCTGTCTAATAGAAAGCAGGGAAGTGTGAGGCTACTTAGATTTCCTTTGCTTAAGCGTTTGATTTCCTCCACGTTGTGCTCCGTGCGAGCATCGCAGAGCAGAATGTGAGGCTTTTACCTCGCCTGCTGTTCCACACCCTTTACTCCAGGTTGTAGCCACTAATCAGGGTTAGCAACCAGGGAAGGAGCGGGGCCCCGTTTTATGAAACTTTCAGATGAGGGATGTTGGGTTTATTTCAGTCTTTAGTACCCGAGAATGTACAATTGCTCTGAAGATAAATAAAAGATTCAGCTGGATGCCACTGGAGAGCAGAGCAGCATGTCTTTGGCATTGCTGGAGTCTTATCTGATTTGGATTTGTATACCTCATGGGGAATGGCAAAATATTGGAACAGACGGCTTGATATTTCCGAAGAATATAGTGGGCTTTATTAGCACCAGTTTCACTCCCTGACTGACGGCTTTTTCAGATTTTTTATCTTATTAATCTGTGCTACTGTATGTAAATGTTATTCCTCTCTGCATAAGGGAGGCAACCAGCGATTTGTAATAAATGCTTATGAGTGCCTGAGGCTGCACTTAAACTTTAAAACATCTATTATTAAGTTGCAAAAAAACACTGTAATGGCCAATAGTGACCTCATAGGAATTTTAAACTGTGGTCTGCTCTTCTGCATTAAAAACAAAAAAATTGCCTGAAGTTAGAATTATGAGCAATGCTATTTTAACAGCTGCATTTTGATTATTAAAGTGTGTTTTACAACTGAATTACAATGCTTTTATGGACTCTAGGTATAAGATTTAAAAAGGTCATTAAACATAGTCGGTTTTGTCACAGTAGGTGTCATTGTATACAATGGACACTATACAATCTATTTTATGTCGTAGTACTTAGGATTTAAAATAACACGGGGAAGCATTTTAGTTTGCTTAAGCATGTAGATTACTGTAGAGCTTTTCAGGTATTTTGACAGTTTGCAGTCCAAAATGACTACTTTCATTATTATTTTATTAATTTGACAAGAAGCCCTACAGATTTTTTGTGTATGAACGTTCCATTTGTCTCAGAAATAATTAAAAATGCCAGCCTAGAGCAACAAGACAACAGAAACACTTCTGGCAAATCAATGCTGAGAAATGCATCGTTTGTACGGGAGCCAAGTGTTTAGTCCTGAGCCATTTTTACATTTTCTCAGCCTGATAGGATGTGGGCTCATTGACAGCCAGTATTGACCTGCAGCGTGGGCCGGGCAAACCCAGCACCTATAAATTGATTTATCCAGGGTGTCGTGTGCTGGGTGCTCGATGCAATGTTTACATCTTGCACAGCACAGATGCAGCAGGCAGGAGGAAACCTCTCTGCAAAGGCAGACTTAAATTCTGCTGCCCTTCCCCTGCTCCGTCAGACTCGGAAAGACTTCAATCTTTAATTTGCCTTTCATTAATTTGTCATGGCGTTATCCTGGTGAAGAACCCAAGTACAAACAACCAGGGTTCGGGGTGGCTGCGTGTTAATGAGTGCAAAGGGAACCACGCTAAGTGCAGAAAGCTCCAAATATTTGACAAAATGTCACAAAGGATTGTATTTGCATGTAGTAGCATGGGTAGGACATAATGATTAGTGTGTAGTGCCGTGCTGGCAGTACCTACTCCGGCTTATCCTGATAACATGTCGGCTGCACAGCTTTGAATATTGTATATGTTCTTTGAACATATCTAGGACTAGCAGAGCTGTCACTCCACTGAAAAATGTGCCTGCACGAATGACAATACTGCTTTAATTTTTTTTTTTTTAAAGAGGACGACTTCTAAATAATTATTATCATGCTAATAACATTTGTATTCTTTTGTGTATAATTAAGATCTGCCTGTCTAAGCATGAAATAGGGTTGAAATCTTGAATAAGTATGCTATCCTTAACCTATTTAGTAAATCAATTTTAATTTAGTATTCTTTAGGTTAAGTCATAACAATAGAATTGCTGTATACAGAAAAATCCACAATTTATGGTTGTAAACCTTCTCGGAAATGTTTAATAATAAGCAAAGCTTCTGTGAAATTAAAAACTCTACCCCTCTAAATGTAAGTGCTGAATTAAAAAAAATGATTCAGCGATTACTAAAGTCATGTGTTTTTTTTAATTACCATTAACTCTTTATTACTTAACATGAAATTGTACATGTGATTTTATCTACAAGTCCCTGTAGGATTGTAGTGCTTTTTCCAAAGACTTGTCTTTGAGCCCTACCCATTTTTTTGAAACATAAGGAACACAATTACCAGAGTAAGATTGAATTCCTAGTCTGCAGTTATATTATCATATTTGTATTTCTTATTTAAATAGAGAATAAAGCAATTGGAAGGGGTTTTTTTTGGGGAAAAAAAAAGTGTCTTTTCAAAGATTTTCAGTGCTGAGAGAAGTAAGAAATGCCTAACGAGGGACCAGATCCTGCTTGGAAAGGGGAAAGTGGGAGAGGCAGGAGAGAAAAATACCCTTAGCTGCTATATGGAACTGTTTGATGTCTTTGTTATTGTAAGTTTGCATCCCAGGGCTGTGCAGATTCCTGAAATCCTGCTTCCCAGCATTACTGTGGGACCTCTATGGGCCGTGCTGTGTGTGGGATCTTCCTGGCTGAGGGAAAGGTAGCAGAGATCTCCCCAGGTCTGCATGTGGTGCTTGCACACCTCATTTGTTCAGATCATAGTCCTGGTGCTCCAGCAGAGTTTGAAATGCAGTGACAGCAAACAGCCCCTGTGTCCCCAGCTTTCCAGTGCCATGTACAGAATCCATGGACCTGAGCACTAGGTTAGGTTCTGGAGCTTTTTCCAAGTACTGGACTTTTATTAGATATTATTTCTGGAGGATTTTTCTACTTCAGCTGGCCTTTAAAATATTTCCTTCTGTGGCATCTCTGTGTAACAGTTACAGGAAAACAGCCCAGCTCTCGTTAAAGACTCATTGACCAATCCTCACCCATTTTAAATTGGGAGCTGCAGTGATCTACAGTGGTTGAGGACTTGTGATGCCTTGAGAAAACGGGAGGAGCACAGATTGTGAGTGTGGTTTTATTAGGGGGAATATTCATTGGGGACAGTCTGTCATTGCTGCTCTCTCATTGCTGCCATCACCAGTCATTTCTGTGGTGCTAAAATCTACTTTACAATATTTGGGAGTCTTGGATAGATGACCAGTTAAGCAGAAACACTGCAAGTGAGGAATGGAATTTGAACACCTCACTTCTTTATGCTCCTTTATGAACCTTAGACACAGCTATTATCTCATAATGGCACATTTTCTTTTACAAGGCCCCTAACAAATGTACAAAATGGGTATTTTCTAACCTGCATAGTTTGCCCACCATTTGCCTCAGTGTTTTTGTCAAAGGACATCTTAGAAAAAGGATGTGTTCATGTGGGCATGGGATGGCTTTGCTGGTTATGTCAAATGGCCTATCTGCCTCATTTGATCCCAGCCAGGATGCTACAATCTGAAGGAATTACAGGTGGAATGCTGTATGCTTGTAACTCACTGAAAATTAGATACAGAATGTGCTTCCAAATACAGGTGCCATTTCTGAACACAAGAAAAATGGGAAATCGGGGCAAAATTTTCTTTAAGGTGAAGCAGTGAATTCTTCAGATGCCAAAAAGAACATGGGGCACAACTTGTGTTCCCAGTGAGAAGGAATTGTTAGAGAACATGCCTGGGAATGAGAGAGAACGGGAGAATGACACCTTTTAAGGAAAACAGCATCTGGGGGAAACTTTACAATCTGTAATTCAACAATTCCTCCGTGGGACTTTCAAAGGTTAGGGCACTTCAGCAAAGACGAATTCAGCCCATGGCTCCGGAAGGCCCAGGAGGCTCTGGCCCCAGTAATTTTGTATTTTCTTCTCTCTATATTTTATGAAGTGAATCATTGTTCCTGATGTTTGACAACCCTGTTGGTAAAAAAATCTGAGCCGTTTTTACACATGATCAGGGACAAAACCACCAGGAGTGTATCCTAATAGGTAAGAAAAAAATGTGTGGGTCCCCCTGCAATTTGCTTTATTCATCTGTTCATATAATACCAGAAAACTTTTAGAATGGTGCCCCAACTTCAAGAGTGTTTGTGGTGCCCATCCCTGCCTTTACCCTCTGTAACACTGCTGTTTATTTTGATTTCTTCAACATTTAAAAGCAGGCTCACATTTTCTGAACACCTTTGTATAGCAATAAAAGAAGCAAGTATGCAACAAGCAAGCAGCAGCAAATGAATAAAACTCTTTCAAAGTAATCATAGCAATAATAACCCAGGCTCCTTGGCCTTCAGCTGCCCACTTCTTGAATTGCTTAATTAAGACAGATAGTCCTGGGCAGATCCTCCAGAGGTTAATAAAGTGAGTCTTTGAATCAGAAAGGATAAAATTCCAGAATTGAGGATTGTCTGTGTGGAATACAAAGCTAAAACAATTCCTGTTGTTTATATGAAAGGGATTCCAAATGTAGCAGTTTTGCTGATCTTTGTTGATGTGACAATAAGAAGAGAGGAGATTTCCGAAGCTGCCAGGTCTTAAGCCACTTAGGATCTAATCATGTCCCCTCATTTGCAGGGAGAAATAGCTGGTGGGATCATCTCAGAAGCATTATCCAGCTGGACTGGTTGTGAAGAATTTTGATGTTTAAAAAATAATAATGAGAAATTTTAAATTTTGAGCCTTTTCTCTTTTTATAGAAAAATTATTTCAATCACTGTCTGCATTTGCTTTTGGGGAAAAAAAACCCACAACAATCTGGATTCATTTACTTTATTTCAAACAAAAAGATGATGAATACTTTTTAGATAGATTAACTTTCCTTCGGGGTGATTATTCTCAGGTGCAGGTGGTGAATGTGTTTTGCCCCAGGAGCAAGGCAAGCTCTGGGAAGCAGCTGATGATGCTGTGATGGTACAAACAGCCCAAATGCAGTTCGGTGTCACTGCCCTGGTGTCAGCAAAGTCAGTGGAGCTACACTGATTTATACCCAAGGCACTGCACATCCCAGACAGACATGCTGTCTGCTTGTCCACAGTTAGTTTCTATTTATTTATTTATTTGTGGGCACTCGCAGCCACTTTGCCATTGCTGTTCTCTAAAGCTGATCTACCACGCAGGGAAATTTGAGGCCACTTTCCCAGCCTGAGATTTGGTACATGTAGCACTGATTTTTAAACTGTTTGGAAGTATTTAATTAAAAATACCTTCTAGAAAGGAGCACAACATCGTGCATCTTGGAAAGAATCCATGGAATCTAGAAGGTAATTCTTCTTTACTAGTGAGGTAGTTTCAGGTTGGTGCACCGCGAGGTTTTCATTGCTCTGTCCTGAGATAATTATCTGTTCTTTGGAAATCTTAGCTTCCATAGGGAGAGGGCAATTTCCTGTTTAACCCAAAAGTTGTGTGTTTTTGTGCATTATCCAGAGTATTTTAACTAAAGGAGCTGATACTGATCTCCCAGCTTTGGCAAGGGAGAGCTGTGGCCTGGTGATCTAAAGGCACATCCAAGTTCCCTTCTTATCAAGCTGGTTGGCAGCTTAAAGCACCTGGGACAGAGACAGCAGCAGTGAGTGCGTCAGTGGCAGTCAGGATTACCCAGAGAAGGCAGGAGCGCAGTGGCATCCCCTGTCCCCTGACACCTGCAGCTTTACCCACCTTCTCAATCAAACAGGGCCCGAGTGGCATCCTCCAGCCGAGATGTTTCAGAGCTGACTAATCAGAGGTGGAAGGGCAGGACTAGGCTGGGAAGGCTGATGAGCATCTTTCCTTTCCCACTGGCCTCTGGCCTCAGACTTCCCAGCAGCTGCCTCCTGCAGAAACACTGATGCTGAAGTGCCTGATGGACCTCACCACGGGCAGACTTGGGCGCAGACCAGGGCCAGTCCTTGTGTGTTCTGAGAAGGGAACAGAATCAGGAGTGCCAGAGGCTTCTTACAGCTCTTGGGAGGCAAGGAGGACGTTTGGTACAAAAGGGAAGGACAAAATGGGTCATAGCAAAAGAAACGTTACGTCCCAGAAGCTGGAAGATGAGGGCGTTAAGGTTTGTTTACCTCATTGGGAAACCTGTCCTTGAAATTTTACACCAAAAGCCTTGATAGAGATACAATTTACACCTGTATTTACAATTTTTTATCCTGTAAAAAAAGGCACAGATAAGAGGAAGAACATTTTTTGTTGCTCAACAATCAAGATTACTTAACAGAAGAATGATCCAATGAGCTTTGTCTTTGTGGAAAGCCACCAGCAGTGTCAGAACCTCAAAAAGAACTCTAGTGAGGCTTGAGGCTACTTAATTTTAAGTGTCAAATTCAAATACTAAATTAGTAATATAGGCCTATTCATTAGTAAATATTCAGTGGACAGAGAGGCAGGCTCCTCCAGAGGACAGTTCTTATTTACCTACGTTAAACACCCACTCAGAATTGCCAAGGGGAAGTCAGATGTCTATATTTGGAAATCGCTGTCCCAGTGATGGACAAGACTCAAATTTGTACATGGGGTGGACAGCCAAATAGAAAGGGTGTTTTTATCCTTGAATATGAATATGAATTTTTAAGCTACCTATTTAACTGAAGGGAGCAGGTCTGGGGTACAGGGGGTCACCATACTGATTTCCACAGCCCTGCATTCACTCCTTTCGTTTACAGGAGCCTTGGCTTCTGGAACATTGAGATATTTGGCCACCTGTGTCCTATTGTAAATTGCCATCTGAGAATGGCATCTGCCCTTCCATACAGTGAGTCCTAACCTGACCCAGGAATTGCTGGGAGAGCAGCAGCTGACCCTGGTCCAAGCTGCTGGTGACTTAAGTGCAGGCAGAATTGTCTCAGTGCCCAGGAACACCCCTGGCACTACTGAATTTACCAGCAAAGCTGCAGTCAAAGCTGGAGTCAAAGCTGGAGTACTCCTGGCTCCGTGGCAGAGTGGCCAGCACAGCCTGAGCACAGGCACTGTGTGAGGTGTTGGGAGGGCTCTGCTCCCATCTTCCCAATCCTCCTGGACAATTCTCCCTCCTTTTGCTATCGCAGTGCTGATCTCCTCAGCAGTGGGGTGAGTTGCCAGCACGTGCCTTTCCAGCGCCGGGCTGTGGAAGGAGCAGAGTGAAGCAGCTGATCTGCGGATCCTGCACCGCCTGTCACTTCCTTGAAACCACTGGCAAGGAAACGTACACTGGAGACATTTCCTTGTTGCTGGTGAGCATGGTCTCATCTGGTGCTGCTCTCCAGCTGGATCTTCAACATGTCAAACTAGTCAAATACAGTTCTTTAAATGAGAGAAAAATGTTTCATGCCCAGAAATGAATGCAAACAGTAAATCCATGTCCCTGTGCTCCTCTCTCCCCAATTCCTAACTGCTGAATGTATTCATGAAGCTCTGAGCACATCTTTGTCTACTGAATGACTGTGTGCTGCTGTTGAAATATAGCTGTTGTACTGTATTTTAACCTGCATAGAGAGGTGCAAAGTGCAGTACCTGAAATGGCTTTGGAATAAAGGAAAGGTTGTGGAAAAGCTGCCGAGAGTAACAACCCTCCCAGAGAAATCAGTTTGTTTTACAAAGTGCTGTGGTGGTATGAGGCTGAAGTGTGTGTCCTCTTCCCTCCATCTTCATGGGGGAATGGATTCTGGGGAAGTGAAAAATGCTTTTTATCTCTCCTTTTGGAATTTGTGTTTGGACAAGGTGTTTGTAAGAATAGGTGCTGTGAATGGGCTATTAAAATTTAAACTTTTTCTGTTCCCTTGATAGTGCCTTGAGGGGTTCACCCCACGTATTTCTCCCAACAAGCCCAAAAGGGACTCTGGGAAAGCTGGCACTTCATTCTTGGGATGCATCTGTCAGTGTGTGCAGCTGATCACAAGGTGCAGCTTGGTGGGTAGAATTAATCCCAGAGTGCCAAGGTGAGGTCAGAGCCACGAGCAAACTTCCAGATTAGCCATTAAAAGGAGTCATCCTACAAGGACAAAAACTGGGGAATAAAACAGAAGGTTTCACTGAAATCCAAATTGTAAGAGATTAATAAAAGCACAAAGGAGTAACAAAAAAAAAAAAAAAAAGCAGAAGAGAAGCAGCTAATGCTTGACACACTCTTCCTTACCATCTTCCTCACCCTTGCTGGAGGAAAACCCTGTTCTCTCTTGCCCTACAAATGGCACTGCTCAGTCTTTCCTTCTTTCTGGAAAAGTGATTCCATTTGTGAGGAGACTGATTGTAACAGCACAACAGGACTGTGCTTGCAGTTGCCAAGCTGGACAAAGAGAACCTGGAGGGTTTCACACCAGCTGTTTCCACCACAGCAAGACTGACAAATTCTGTTCCCTATTCACATTATTAGGGGTAATGATGAAGTGACTAGATGTCCTCCTTCCAAAATTAAAGCTCATTTAACTAGGATAAAAGCATTTGGGAGAAAAGAAGTAAGTATAGGGAACACAAATTTTGTGTGCCAGATCCGTAGCTGTGTTCAGTGTGTGAACCTTGTTAAGCCCTAATTTCTGTATATTTCTGTGGTGAGCCTGTGTTGTGGCTTATCTCTCAAGACAGCTGATCTCCCCTTTTCTCCTCTGACAGCTTTTAACTATATGATATTCTTTAGATCTGCAATATCTCACCCTGTGTCTTCACTGGAGACTGAATACAGGATCCTTGAAGTCAAGAGCTTCTCTGCTGTGTTTCAAGTGTGTCCTGGGACACTGTGTATGACTTTCCAGCACATGCCACTATCCTCATAATAATGGGAGGATAATAGGAGTTATACTGCATGTCTGAATAACTAGGTTAGATATCTGTTTTCTTTGATTGTAGCCTGGCATCTCTCTGTCTGTCACATCCACGTTTTCCCTTTGTTGTGGGAGGCGATTTCCCCTTCGATAGGTTTGACTTGTGCATTAACATTTCTTAGTAGAGAACTGCAGCTTTCAGCACACTTATTCTCTCATTGTCTGCACCTGTTTGTTTCCAGTGTAAAAATTTCAGACAACCTCCCACTCTTTCTGTCATCCCCCTTTCAAATCAGAATGCCATGAATGATCTGAAGGGCACAGGGGAAAAAAGAGCCTTTTGTTACTCCATAATTTCTTTTTAAGTCTCTTTCCTTCTTTTTAACTTTGATATTTGTGTAAAGATATTTTGAGGTCTCATATCCTATTTTTGTTCTTTGAATATGATATTATCTTTTGCCTTTGATAATCATTGTCATTCTGATTTTCTTTAATTGTCTCCAGACAAAGTATCTGCAGAAAGGCAAGCCTTGTGGTAGGGAATTTAGTGTTTTCAGCAGAACATTATGGTGAGGAAGTTAGAAGAGTGGGAAACCGTAAGGATGAATGTTAATAATGTCTTAATTATTTTATAATAAAACTATTCACTGTATTTGCAAAATGTATTTGAGAGGAACACTCTTGCTAAGAGGACTTGAAACCTAAATAAGTAAGACAAGCAGAAGGCAGGCATCATCCAAGCAAAATATAAAGACTGTATGTCATGCTAAGTGCTTTTAAAAGAATCCCCGAACTGTTTCCCTTCCCTATGGCCAAGAGAGCATATTGCAAACAATATGCTGTGGTATTACTTCCCATCTTTGCTTATGTACAATCAGATGAAGGAGGGAGAAGGGAGAAGGAAGTTCTTTTCCCGCTGCCTCGTTGTTGGCTCCGTCCGTGCCACTGCCCCACTATCCCGGGTGAGGGAGAAGCTGTAGTGTGTGCCAGTGCCGCTGTCAGCTCCATGCCAGCATTCCAGCTGAGCCCAGCACTGAGAGGAGAAGGGAAATCAGTGGGAAAACAGCCTTTCCAAGCCAGGTCTAACATTTAAACTCCAGGGGAGCTGGGAGTGATGCAACACAGTTCGTAGGACGGTGGTTCAGCCCTGTAAGAACAAGTGTAGGGGGAATTTAGATTTCCTAACCAAGGGATGCAGGGAACTGCAGCGTCTCCGTAGGCACTGAAAATCTCTTTGTTGTTTTAAAAAGAAAATAAAACGCCAAGCTGCAGTAGTGCTGGCCAGTGTATTTAAATACACTGAAAGGCATTGATATCTCCGAGGAGTCTCTAAGGTGTATTTGATCTATTACTTTGCATGCGCTATGAAATAATAAATAACCCAACAGATACCACGCTGCATGACAAATTTGAAAGTATTTTCACTTAATCTCTGCCTTGATGAGACACTAATCTGTCTTTTAAAACATTTTCAAAGGTGTCCTTACAGACCTATCAGAATTAATGGTGTATTCCATTGCACTCTGGATTGTTGAAAACACAATAGCGCATTATCACCTCGTGCTAGAGATACCATCACCTCGTACGAGGGACACTTGGCAGGTAAATACAGTGGGCAGCAGGCAGTGGGATAAATGCATCCCTTGCTGCACAGAAATCATGTCTCAGAAGTCAGTGCAATGAGACAAGTGTACTTGACTCCACAGGGCCGTAGTACATCCCTTGGAAAAGTAAAGCATGGCTACGTGCTCCACACGAGGTGTAAATAACACTCAGGGAGGCAATGTCTGTGTGGTGTTCTGGAAATGTAAAATCACTGCTTGTTCATGGGACACTCTCCAAGGTGGCATTTGTTAGCTCAGCCATTAGCAGCGTTACAGTTCTTAGGGAAGAGCAAAAGCCTGTTGTAATCAGGTTTTGAAGGTATAAAATGCAAAGGTGTAGTGTAAAACTGCTCAAATTCTGTGGCCGATTCTTCTGTACACTCCCACCCCTTTGTGAACCCTCAACAATTGTTGTTTCTGAAAATTAGGATTTGAATGCCGTTCTCAAAATATTATTTGGTTAAAATTTTCCACAATAACCAGTCATTTCCGAGTTGTTGGGTGCTTCCCTGCTCTTGGTTTAATCTTGCATCAAACCCTACATTTTATTCCCCATTTGATCATATCCCCACTTGATTTTGAGCATTTAGACAGGTGGTTTCCATTGCTAATATAAATTGGGAGGTATCAAACACAAAGGAAATACTTGTGTTGATTCAGCTTTAACCAAATTCCCGTTGTTCTCTTAGCATGGATCTTTTCCAAGTGTTCTCTTCTGGTCAGGCTTTTCAAGCAAATTTCCAAGTGTAAAGTCTTACGAGCATCTTTGGGGGGAGTTTCAGCTGACAGTCTGCTTACATAAGCAAAAGCCAAAATTTTGCAAATCATCTTTGAATGTATCCTACTTACGCTTTACTTTTTCAATGGCCGGGAAAAAGGGAAGTTTCTATAAATGTTCCCAGTGACGCTGCCCAAAGTGTACCTTATGTACTGTACAGCAGCTCTCCACAGAAGCTGCAATTTGAATTTGAAAAGAATTTGAAAGTTATGTTGACAATTTGCATTCCCCAAAAGCACTTCAGCTGTCTTTCTACATTTTCTTGGCTTTCTAGGGGTTCTAGAAGGAAATTTCCTTCTTCCACCTCAAATCTTTTTGCTGAGTGCTCAGACATATTTAGCTATTTAGTCCTCCTAACCCAATCCAATTTGTGAACTGCACGGTGCCTTCTTTCATCATTTACCAGTAAAAGTAATGACACAGGCCGGAGGTTAGAGCTGCAACAGGAATGAGAGAAAAAGGGGAACAAGGCATTATTCTCTTCCACTAAGTAGCTCTGTGGATTCTATTACAAGGATTTAGAATATTGGGGAGCTTTAAGTTCTGCTGCATAAGCAGTTGGGGCTGGTTCAGCGGCTGAACATCTTTGAAATATTACAATGATAATTTTCCCTTTTCAGCTTTTTCCCCCCAGATCTTTTGGACCCAGTGCCTTATGAGCAAATAAGGGTTATGCCCAAAGATAGGAAAACCAAGCCCATTCCCGAATCTGGCCACAATTTAGTCTGAGTTTTCTCCCATTCCAGATACCAGCTTTAATTCAGTCCGGATTTTCCCCCATTCTGGATTCCAGCCATGATCCAGTCACGGTTTTCCCCCCATTCCTGATTCTGGCCCAAATCCAGTAAGGGCTTGCATCCGTTCTGGATCCCAAGCCTGATCCAGTTTGGGTTTTGCCCGTTCCAGATCCTGGCTGTGACCCAGTCTGCGCTTTTTCCCCCATTCCAGATCTCCGATTCTGATCCAGTCCAAGTTTTCCCCCCTTCTGAATCCTGGCCCAGACCAAATGCGGGTTTTCCCTCATTCCCCATCCCAGCCCAGGTCCAGACTTTTTGGACCAAGCACCGTAGGGCAAAGAAGGGCTGTGCCTAAAGACAGGAGCCAAGTTTCTCATGTGTTTTCCCTTAGAAGCGTTTGGTTGGTGTTTCCCCGGGGGCAGCTCATTCTGTTCCTGTATTTCAGCCGTGAAACAACTTCACTTTCTCCAGCTAATTACATGGAGATGTGTTTCATCCTGGAGCAGGAGTGGGAAGCGCTGAGCTGCAGGTGGGACAGTGCCACCACTCGGGTTGTCACTGATGCAGAGCAGCTGGTGATTACAGCTCTGGCAGGTGACATTTCGGCTCCTGGGCTCCACATGAGCACAGAGAGTTCTTTCTCTTGCCTTCCTCCTCTCCTTTTTAGAGTGTGTGGAAGATACACAGCCTGAGGGATAAGGAGAAGGTGGTTCTGTGTTTGGCAGCACAGGGAAAGCTCTGCCAGCATCATCATGGAAGGGTTTGTGCTCAGATACAGCTGTGACAAAAGTCCAGCTCTTTTCAGCCTTTTGTGTGTCCATTCCTCCTTCAGAGAGGATGAGAAGAATCATTACTATGTCCCTTAGGTTTTTTGTTCCTACCTTGAGCCGAAGCCAACTTCCCCCAGGCTTAATTCAACATTTAGTAGTGTTGGAAACACCAAAGAGAGGAAGAGAGACGGGGAAAAAAATGTAGCTGCTTTTTGTGCCTGAAGTGATGCAGATCCTTCTGTGTAAGAAGAGGTGCTACCTGCTTTCTCTAGTTCTGTTTTTATGTTGTACTGCTGATAATAACAAGAAAAGAAGATTATGTGAGCCTGAAAATGATAGGATGTTTTTTGCTGTTGGTTCTTGCTTTTGATGCTGCTCCTTCACATCTTACTTTTCCCATTAGAAGTAGGAAATGAGCCCAATTTTGGGTTTGTTTTTTTAATTTTAAATGAGAATTGTAAATGCAAGGTATCTCTGCAGTCCTTCGAATACATCCCTCATTTTCTTCAGTTAGTGCCAAAATGTAAGAGCAATATTTTATAAAAGCTGTCCCTGACTTATCCTGTCTCTTCTGTTCTTTACTCAATGAGGGAAGAAAAAGACAATTTATTTAAACAAAAGATAAGATGGATGTATAATAATAAGGAAACATGAAAAAAAAACCCTAAAGCTGGTAATGTTCTTTGTTTTCACAGGCAATCATTTGATTTAAAGTAATTTTAGCCAAATATTTTTATTCTTGTTCATTGTTGTTTTTGTAAGCTGTAATTCAAGTGTTATGAAATCTAATTATACGAGAAAGATTTGTCTAAATTCAAAGCAAAATCCCAAACATAATAATAAAATTGCTATACATCCCTAGCTCAGCTCCTGTGAATATTAGTTCTCTGTTCAAAGGCTCTCCATAGGATTCAATTTTGACCTAGAAGAAGGTGGCAAAATGTATCATCTCGTAGTGATAAAACAATATGAGTACAAATGGACTCAATCCAGTTCTGATGCAAGTTGTAAACAATTAAAAGTACATGAGCTACAATGCCCAGAGCTGATAGCTGAGGACATTACTGCACGCTTGGGGTAACGCTGGGAACCAGGAAAACAATTGTTTCACAATAGGACATAAAAGCAACAGAAAATATTTGTCTCGGCAGAGCAGCACAGCCTTACAGGGCCGTGGCGTGGGGAGGATTTTTCAGCAGGCTGGCACGAGGCTGAGTGATGCATAATGGCAGCAGGGAATGGATTTCTGCATAGCTGAGTAGGTGACGTCATGAAAAAAGGACTATTTATCACCATAATTTAACACAAGATGCAACACAATGGCTTGATGGATGCATTTTATGGTTTTCAGCCAATCATAATAATGGATCTATTGACTAAAGTTTTAGATGCCCTTTATATACCCTTCGTGGATAGAAAAAGAACAGCGAAAACAGAGAATGAAGAGGCTGAGAATAAGTCAGAAAACATTTGCCAGCAATGTTTTCAAAATTCAGGCCTCCTGTGTAACAGCCTTTTGACCTAAAGCTTCCTCAATTATGTTTTTAAATCCCTAAAAGCTAATGAGGCTCAACAAGAATATTTCAATTGAATACTGGAGTAATACTCACTCAGGGAGCAAATCTGAAATGTTTTGGCTTTGCCCAGTTCTCACTGAGTTGTCGGGTTGTGTTAGGAACTTTGGCACACAGGTGTTGTCCTCAATTTGGGCACCTAGGTAGGAGCAGGGAAGGAGAGGTATTTTCTTTTCTGCCTTTAATGTGAAACTGTTCATACACAAGAACAAAAAGCCCAAGGAGCAGACTTGGCTCCTCCCTTCTCCCAGGAATGTCTCCTCAGAACTGCCTCCTTGTTCCCCTCTTTTTCTCCAGGGTACTTTGTTACTTTGCTGTCACCTGTTTGCCAAATGGAAGGGAAGACAGGGGTTGTCCCTTCTCAGCTTGATGGTTCCAGCAGTTCCCTGGGAGCTGGGAGATGAAAGATTAAATTCATTTAGGATGAGGAGGGCTTAGCAGCTGCCCCAAGGGAGTGAGAAATCTAACTAGCAGGGGATGTCTCCTTAGGGAGGTGCTTTGATTTGGGAGAGAAGAAGGGAACTAAACAGAGGATCCTCCTTGGACCAGAAGTTTCATTTCTCAGTGCTGGAAAACCTCCTCTCACCACAGGCATGTTTGTATCCCTTGCAGGCAAAACACAGGATTGATGGCTGAAGTTGAGTGTTTTGCCCAGCAAGGATAGGGAGTGTGGGCAGAGCTTTCCAGCAAAGATAGGAACAGCTTTTGGGATTTCATGTAAAGTTTCTGGATAACTCTGGGAATTGATTTAAGATGTTAAGTGCCAGCCATCTCTGAAGTATTCCTAGGGCATGAAATCCACCTAATTCTCATCCCTGGATGCTGTGCTTCCACAAAGGGATGATCAAAGAAACAAGGAGGCAACAGCTCCATACTGCTTCCAAGCTGGATGGATGGAAGGGGTTTTCTGAATATTACTGTGGTTTATACTGGGTTCTCTGATTCAGCTGTGGGAATTTAATTCAAGTTCTTGACGCTAGCATGTTGAATCTTTCCTTCTTGGGTTTTTGGGGTTTTTTTTGTGATTGGACTCCATGGAAAGACCTGAAACACCTGAAACTGTGGGTTCTAAATTAATGGTTTTTGTTTTCCTGCTTTTTTTACATTAGGAATAAAACTTTTTAACCACTACATTTTGGAGGTATACACAAACAGAGTGAAAAAGAGAGGTGTGTGCTTGTGAAATAGAAAGTTAAAGTTCAGTCAGCATGAACAGGTTCTTCTCTTCTGGAGTGGGTCCATATCCAGGAGAACTGGGAAAGAACCCAGGAGTTTTGGTCTCTCCTTTTGGAGAACCTTTGGAAAACAGGCTGAGAAGAAGAAATGCCCACAGGGAGAAATGCAAGGTTTTCCACATGACAGAACACCACAAACCACTTGTTCAGCTGAACCTTAAAAATCTCTCCTCTAAGCTGATGAAACACTGGAAGACTGAACTTCCCATTTAATTTTATATAAACTAGCCTAAAAAATGACTTCAAGCTGACTAGGATTTAATTTTCAGTGCTAACCTTCAATTAATTTGTAACTTTCTTGGCACCCAGTTTGTTGGAAATGGCTGTAATTATGTTGTTTTCTGAACGGTGCATTCATTCAGACCATATTCTATAAGACTATTTATACAGCTGGGGGAAAAATAATTGTATTTAGGGGGATGGGGGAAATGCTAATAGAAAACTTATTGAAAAAAATCTGAATTATCGATTTTGAAAAAGTATCTCATTAACTCACACTTGATGTTTAAATAGAATGTTTAGTTCTTAAGAGAATTTGGGATAATTTTGTTGTCTTTAGCAAGAAATGCGTGGTCAGCTTCCCCATGCTGCCTTTTGTGCATGTTTGAGGCTGTTACAATTATGTACTGTAAAACCCCACGTTGCTCTGCTGTGTGGGGTTTTGTAATGACAGTGTTGTTTCCTAATTGATCTGCTTAGCAGGGTCACATTGCTGTTAGAGGGGAGTTATTCTGAAGTCTGAGAGGATGAGAACATTCAGAGCAAAGTTGCTACCTTCTTTTTCAGAAAAAACCCCACCAAAAAACAAAACAAAACAAACAAAAAAAAAACAACAAACCAACCCAAAAATAAACCAAAGAAACAAAAAAAAAGTCCCTTTTAGAAGACTTTTTAAATGCACAATAAATTGTGTTGGCTTACATTGTGAAACGCTGCATGTTTTCAGATAAACAGATTCACTCTGGGTTTTTTCTCCTCAGTTTCTATAAGTTTAGAAGCTGCTGAGTTTTTTTGAACATTTCTTTTAGTGTGTTTGGCATTAAAGGTGTTTGCATGTGAGTGTCTCCTCTTGTCTTTAAACCAGAGGATGCTCCCTGCTGGAATTTATCCCTCTTGAGTCTTTCCTAGTTGAAGTTGCAGTTTATGGCAGTTTAGTTGGATTCTCAATAATATAACTGACGTAGCTTTAAGGGCAGGAGTATTTGCATGTAGGCTTAACAGCCACAGTTTAGAAGCAGGACTAATAAGAAAGCAAAACCATCATTAGATTTTGAATTTTTAACTAAATTTGCAAAAAAGAGCTTTTTCTTTTATTAGCTTTGTGTCAATCCTGACATGCCAGGTGATGGATAGGAATGGATCCAGGTGGATATTGGTACTGGTTGTTTCTTATTTCGTATTTGGTGTCCTGTAGCATCACTTGATCAGTCCCAAGTTATTAACATGTCTGTGAGTCAGTTGATCTCCTAGAGAGCACGACTGCCTCTTCTTAATCCTTTAAATATTTTATTTTGAATTTCCCAAGTAGCTCCTTAAGCAGTGGAAAGGGAAAAGGAAATCCTCCACAGGAAGAGTAAACAAATTCTCCTTTTTTTGTGAGATTCTTACCTGTAGATTTATGGCAGAAGAATTGCTTCCTGTGAACATAAAGTCTTTTACTCTCAGTCTGGAGTTTTGTGGGTTTCCATACTTTTGTGGAAGGATAAAACTGGAATACAGTGGGGGCTTCACACCGCTCCTCAAAATTACTCTTTGACTTATTCATGCCATTTGTCCTCAGAAAGGAGTTTCATTGTTTCGAAAACTGCAGCAGTTGGAATGAAAAAGCCTGAAAGATTATATGGGTCTGACATATACCTTTATATGTGGGGGACATAATTACCTCTGGAAGAAACAGAAGCATTTCAGAATGGCTCCTGCTACACCAATACAAAAATACAGAGGTTTTAAATTTACTGTTTTCCTGATCGAGGAAAGTTGGTTTTGATCTGAAACTGCAGCCCTTGAATAAATACTTGTCACCCAGGAGAGTCAGTGGGTGGCTAACAATGCTTTTTGTGCTGTGGATCACCCAGATTCCCACTTTTCCTTTCCCCATGTGCAGACTCTGCTGCATTACATGGGTGGCAGGGGGAGGCTGTGGGCCATTGAGCACTGATTCTCTCAGTCCCACAATTACAGAGACACCTGGGCTAAATAACATCCTGCTGTTCTGCTTGGAAAATTACAGGCTGGTCCCACTCTAAGACAGCCAGGTGTCCATACCTGAGCTCCCTCCCAGCTTCTCCCCCTTCCTAAGAGATGCTGCAGCCCCCACAGCTCCACATCCATGAAATTCCTCCATTGGTGTCACACCAGCTCCTTTAAATACTTCCCTTCTTGGCAAGAAGGCAAGGGGCAAGAGTGTTTTTGACTAAAAAGTTCCCCCCTTTTTCTGCTCAGGTCTCAGGTTTGACCACTTGCCTTTGCAGTTTGTCTGCTTTAGCACTGCTCAGCTCTCTGCCTGTTGTTTCAGGCTGCTACTCAAATTACACTTATTCTAGTTATTATTTCCATCATTTAGTATGAATTTTACAGTGATGTTGTTTTCATGCTTCCTTACCCTGCCACATGTGTTAACTATACAGCAACTGTTCCTCTTGTGGAAGAAATTATATACCAAAACTACCCAGTAAAAATCTTGTTTTATGGTACTTATAAAATTAATGCCAAAAATGTATGGTAAAGCTTGATTTGTTGACATTAATGGCTGGTTATTTAAAATGTTGTGCTCTGGTAGTGCCTGGGAAACAGCACTTAGGTGTTCAGGTGGGATGTCAAATTCCCACCCAAGGATTCAAAAGTTTAAGAGGTTGTTAAGTGAAGAGTCAGGGTACAAAGCACACAGTTAAATAAAACCTGAAATGAATGAGAAGTGGAATAAATACTCAGAATTTTAATTTTTTATTATTTTCTAATGAGCCAATCCACTCTGTAATGTACTGCTAGGTGATCCTTGCACATAGCTGGGATATAGTGCATTTTGTTACGTTAATGACCATTTTCTTTGCATTTTCCTCCCTCCCTGTGGCTGTGCAGCAACACAGAGCTCACATGCTGATAATCTTGATCCATACTAGCAACTGAAATGCCTTTAGATGGAGGGGATAGTCTGAGAGCAATCAAGGACTAGAAATCCAGAGCCCTTATAGACATAAATTAACTGGGTTGTGAAAACAAAAATGTTTCAAAAAATGCATTTTAAGAAAAAGCATTTTGGATGCCTCTGAGAAAAGGTGAAAATCAAATAAATAGAATTTACTGGTTTATGAATTGGTAGCTCCAGGAACACATCACCATCTCTTGCAATTTGTGATATGATATTTAACATGGATTCTGGTTAGGAAAGCCTCAGCTCCCTGTAATTGTGGCTATTGCTGTCCCTCAGGTGCAGAGCTCTGTGGTTGTTCTGAGAGCCTTGGGAGTGTAAAGTTTGGAAAATCACAGCCTCCAGAAGAAATGCAATGATTTGGTAAATATATCCCACTTAAGCAGTTACCATTTGGAGGGTGTTATCAGTGCTGTTTATCATATTCCTGACCCTTTAACTCCTCAGTCCAAAGGCACTGGCTCACCTCAGAGAGAGAGAGAGAGAGATGCAGAACTTATAATGAATGTATTAGAAAAATTTCTAGGAGGCCTTGACATTGCGTTCAGAGATATATATGAGAGTGTCTCCCTGGAAATAGAGGGAAAGGGTTTTTATGGAGGTCAGAAACCTTATGTCTGGCTTTGCTGGGTGATACAGTATTCATTTTTACTTCTGTCATTGTTCCAGGACTAAATATTTCTTGTCTTAAACCTCACACTGGCTAATTACAGAATAAAAAAGGCAAGGAACCGTTTGAAGCAGTTCATTTGTGTGCAGCTGGAAAAAAACCCAAGTGAATCAGATTAGAGGACAAGTGCAGGTATCAAAGTAGTTTCTAAAATGCAATTTAATTTGGGAAGCTCATCCCTACGTAGCAGGTGTGCATTATCCATGTGCACACAAGCGGAGGGTTTGTCCTGTGGGTACAGCACATCAATCCTCTCGGTTCAGCCAGGATCAAGGACTGCTCTGCACTCCCCACACCAAGTGGTGCAAAGTGACTGATGTCCCCCATCGAGGGGTTTGTCCTGTTCATGGCCACGCCACGTAACACCCGACCCTGGGTGGTTCCCAGCGTGGCTGAGCCAGTGTTCCAGGGTGAAACGCCGTGGAATTATGTGCTCCAAGCCACTGAAGCAGCATTTTTATAGCCTGACCCCAAGGACAGCTCTGATACGTTTCAGGGAATAAAATGAGGCCATGTGGGTGGATGCTGCAAAGCCTTCTGAGATGGCTTCAAAAGGCCAAGCAAGTCTTGGATCACCTGCCCTGTGGGATGACAGTGTCCTGCTCTGAACTCTAACCCAAACCTGCCAGGTTTTGACTGAAGGGAGCACTCTTGAAAAAGAACCCAGGTAGAAAACCCTGAGAGTGACACTCAGTCACGGAGTTAATGTATTTAGCACTTGAAAAGTCTTTTCAGGAAAATACCTCTGCTGTGGGTGGCCCTTTCCATGCAGGAAATGTTTTAACCCTTCTAAAACAAGGTGCTTGTGCTTTTATATTTTGCTGCTTATCCTGGCTTTCTCTCATTCCCAGAGAATCAGTGGAAGTGTCTTTTTCTTTTCTCTGCAGCGACATGCATTTTGAACAAAAGAAAACATAAATACAGGCAAGACTGCCATCAGTTTAAAGTATTACATAAGTGGTTAAATTTAATCACAAAGAGACAACCAGCTAATGGTTTTAGTGGAATTCATAAAATCCCATAAAACACAAAAGTTAAATTTTGTCATATAATGTGAATCAGTTATAGGAACAGCACAGCTTTCTTTTTCCCCCTGAATAAATTCTAAACAGTCCTTAGAAAATGAATTACCAGTCTGCAAATCAGGATGACATATTTTTCAGCTATAAAACTAAAACTACTTTCAGACCACTTAGCTTCCAAAAAAAAAAAAAAAAAAGAAGAAGAAGATGAAAACAAAAAGACAGCAACTTTGTTGTAGCTGTGTTGCTGTCAATAGTCTTGGTGCTTGGCTGTGGCTCCATTCTAGCAGCTTGACCTTGTTTAGCTCAGCCCGAGCCCAATCGAAAGCCCTCCCTTCCAATTTCCCCACCCCATCCCAGAAAGCCCCTACCCTGCACGAGTGTCTCCAGCTGGAGATGTGCCAATAGAAGTAATTACGCGATGAAACTATTTAACTTTGACTAAAATACTCTCCCCAGGTTCTTTCCAACCGTGTGTCTTATATCTTGTTGAGGCAATTTTATATCGTGCCTTTAAAGTACAGTAATGGCCACTTGCATTGACAGAATCCTCGTAAAAGAAGAAGCCCGAGACCTTGCTCATGAAGTGCTATTGATTTTCCCAGTCCCTGCTCGAGTTGCCAAAGACACAACACTGTTGTTAGGGAGAGAAGACACTTTGGCCTTCAATATCACAGGAGGGTTCCTGTGTAAGCACAGGCGTCAATGGGTTTCAGTGATAAATAATGCATTTGGGTGATAACTGCCCATATTATTTTGTCAGTTTTGTATGACTCAGCACTTGCTCTTGCCTGGAATTTCTTTAATGTCCCCTCTGGCTGCTGAAGTTTGAGCCTGTTGTAAGTGCTGTTTATATTTTAAAGGTCCATTTGCATTGTGGTGAAAAGCTTAAGTTTCTGTTTATCTTAGGCAATGGTGGGTTTTGAGCAGTGGAAAAACTGCAGACACCCCACATCACTCACTGTGGTATTTCCAAAGGTAGGGCACTGGGAATGAGAGCTAAATTCCCTACTCTATGTTTTTCCAGTGTTCCTTGATGGAGGAATTTCTGCCCACACCCCTGCTCTCACTTGTGTCCTCAGCCAGACATCAGAACTACCAGTACTGTGCTCACCCCAAGATGCCTTTGCCTTTGCAGAGCTTGGTCCCAACACTGCAAATCCCGCTGGATCCCCTAAAAGGAGAAACTTTTCCTTGTAGGAATTACAATTAAATCTCACCAGATTGTGCTTTTGTGACTATCACATTATTGTAGCCAATAGATAATTATTGTTTATCAGTAGGGAGAAAAAAGGGCTGGGTAGGAAAATTATAGCTATGATAATTAGTTTTTGATGACATTAACCAATTAATATAATTTTATGTTTTCCATTTTGAGGTTTAGGCAAGGTTGCCTTTATTTTTATTTCTATTCCAGTGTTTGAGTCAGTTCAGTCCTTCGGAGAGGGTTGATATTGGGTGCCCTGGAGGGTGTCACTGCCACCAGGCAGCTGGGGAGATGATGCTGAAAAGAAACTTCACATCATTTTCCTTCACCTTTCCAAAACATGTCCTTGTTCTGAATGACATGTTTCTATTTTGCTTGCTGTCTCCTGGATCCTTCTAAAAAGGAAGGAAGCAGCAGCTTCCTTTGTGCTTTGAAGCTGCCTCCATGCCACTCATGGTTTTACAAACCTCCATTACATCCCATGGCAATCCACCTGTTCCCAGGGCCACAGCCCATGGAAATCCGCTGGATTCATCTTCTTAATTGTGATTTTAATGTTGCTTTCCCTTGTCTCCAAAGACTTCTTGTTCTTGTTTTCCATGTTTCAGGAGCATAAGGCAGCAGTGCTCTTTATTGGCATGTTCACTTGCCATTTGCCAACCACCTTAAAAGCAAAACTGTAACCAGATTTACTTTTGACAGCAAGGAATATTTTGGCCCATTTTACTGCCTGCAGAGTGCCTGGAAAGTTTTAAATTAATGGCAACAAGTGAAGAGAAAAGGAAATCAAAGATCTATTTATTCCCTCAGAAAGAGACCTATTTCCTCTCACATTTCTGCATTTTCTACTTGCTTTGGCTGAGAAAACATCTTAAAATGTTATAAGGCCCAAGAATTTCCCTCTCCTTTTACAGTGTGCATGTGAATACAATTAACTGGACATTTCTATGTATTTAAAACTTTGAGTTTCAGTAATTAAACTTGCAGTACAATCTTGGGTCATATTATGCTGTATTATCCTTTTAACTTTATTGTGATTGATTTGTGTCAACTTTAACTATACTCACTAGGAAGTCAATAAATAATGATCAAGGGTTTTTTATTTCTCCTGGTTCTTTATTAGAAAGTAGATTGCTTAAATAACAGAACTAATAGTGATGACATGGTTTCCCTTTTCTACTCTGAAACAGGTGAAATATTTTTCAAGATTTCATTAGAACAACCATACTTGTGTTTTTGTGTTATTTGCTTTTTTTCTGTAGTTGATGTTTCGAGCTCCCCAAACTTAGAGAAACACAAAATACAGATGTTCTCACTGAGTAAAATTTTTCACTGCTTTGCACTGCAGGATGAATCTCTAGTACCAAGTCCATTTATCTATTTATCTCTTATCTTATTCTATCTACTTATCTCTTATCTACTTACTTGCCATATGGGATATCTGTTGATTCAGTTGAATGGGAGTCGTGCCTCTGGATAACAGGGATGGACCCTAAAAAGCAGGCATGCTTCTGAACTCCTGATCTTCTCCTGCTGGCTGGATTTAGAGCTGGGAGTCCCTTCTCTGGAACAGAACAAAATGATCCTATGAACTGACACCCTGTGAAATGTCACTGTTGGTTTGGTTGCCTCTCAAGTGACCACAGAAATCAGGAATTGTGCCTTAGCAGGTTTGTGTTGTAAGAGCTTCTTCAGTAGGAAAAAATATACAAGGAATGCCAAAAGCAACATCTGGAGCTGCCCAGAAGCTGAGCACCTTGTGGACGATTTAGGATCCCAGCCCTCATGCAGTGGGCAGGTGTGGCTGGCTCTGTGCTAACACTGCTGACAGCAGTGTGAGATCCCTGCACCTCAGCAGAAAAGCACAGTGAGCCTCAGATCCTTCCTCCAGTTCTGAGAGGAAAAGCTTCTCCCCTCGGAGGATGTACAGTAACATAGTAACGCAACATTCACTAGGAAGTAGGTCGAAGTGTCAGACCAGTTATTATCAGCAACCTGTTTCTCATAAAAACATAGGGAAGAAAAAGCCATCTTGTTCCCAAGATTTACAGCAACATGACTCCATGTGACAAGTGATGGAAAGATTCCCTGCCATGCATATTACACTTTGGGTGCTGACCCCTCAGTATATATCTTCCTTTAAGTCCTTCAGCACTGTGCTGAAGGGAAGCAGAGTGGCCAGATGCTGTAAGCTTCTTTTTTATGAAAATCTTTCATCTGGACATTTAGCTCAAAGTACACTCATAAGATTACCTGAGAGCCTGTCCTTGGACAGGAATCCAAGCACTGGGAAGGATCAAAAATCAAGTCTCTGCTAAGAACAGCCAGTACATTCCCAAGGGATGGAATTAGGTGTCCTGAGGAGCAGGGTCAGTTCATTCAGAATTCTAAATTCTGACATCTAAACTAAGGAGCTTTTAGAAAGAACTTGTATCTGTTTGCCAAGGGCTTTATGATCCATGTTTATACAGGTTATAAATCCTTTCCAGGAATTATATAGAGACACCTTGCTTTGCTTCCCTAAGCTGTTTGGTTTTGCTGTTACTTTACTTGTGGTTTTTGTGTCCACAATCTGCTGAGTCCCCTGTCCCCAGAGCAGGTTCACCTCCTCAGGCGTGTGTGCTCCAAAGCCCGGAGCTGACACACGTCTGGCGATGGTGTTACAGCCCAGGGACATCTCTGTGGCTCTGAGTGCAGTCTCCAGCCTTGGAACAGTTTCTGTGGGACACAAACAAAGCCTTCCTGACAGGAATTGCTGTGGCAGAGGCCCTGCTGTCAGTGCGGAGCACCTCCTGCCCACAGAATTGGCTTGGGCCGACGGCTCCCCTCACGGCTCAGGCCGATCCTTCCCCTCACAGCTTCAGCTTGGGCTGATGGCTCCCTCATGGCTCGGGCCCATCCTTCCCCTCACAGCTCAGGCTGATCCTTCCCCTCACAGCTCACACCCATCCTTCCCCTCATGACTCAGGCCGATCCTTCCCTCACAGCTCAGGCTGATCCTTCCCCTCACAGCTCAGGCTGATCCTTCCCCTCACAGCTCACACCCATCCTTCCCCTCACAGCTCAGGCTGATCCTTCCCTCACGGCTCAGGCTGATCCTTCTTCCCCTCAAGGCTCGGACCGATCCTTCCCCTCACAGCTCAGGCTGATCCTTCCCCTCACACCTCAGGCTGATCCTTCTTCCCCTCACAGCTCAGGCCGATCCTTCCCTCACAGCTCAGGCTGATCCTTCCCCTCACAGCTCAGGCTGATCCTTCTTCCCCTCACGGCTCAGGCCGATCCTTCCCTCACAGCTCAGGCTGATCCTTCCCCTCACAGCTCAGGCTGATCTTCCCTCATAGCTCAGGCTGATCCTTCCCCTCACAGCTCAGGCCAATCCTTCCCCTCATAGCTTGGACCAATCCTTCCCCTCACAGCTTGGCTAATGGCTACCTCATGGCTCAGGCCCATCCTTCCCCTCTCGCCTTGGGCCGATGGCTGCCTCATGGCTCAGGCCAATCCTTCCCCTCACAGCTCAGGCTGATGGCCCCTCATGGCTCTGGCCTCTGGAGCTGCTTCCTCCTCCCGTATCATCCATCCCTCACTCCCAGTACACCTTCCTCACGGTTTCTGATGCAAGGGTAACTCCAGTCTAAATTAGGTCTGTGATTTTCCTCTGCTCTCTTACTATGCCTAATCTCTCCCTTCTTCTTTTCCCCCACTCAAAGCCTCCTGGGAGATTTCTCCTGGGCCTGCTGCATTAAAATCTCGATTCTGCACAAGCTGAACTTGTGGACTTGATGTTGGCACCATGGAGACTCTTGATGTGAGCATCTCTGAGTTTGAAAAGATGCTCTCCTGTGCCTGCCTGGCGCACAGGGAGTCCTCTCCAGCATATGCCATCTCAGCCTCGGGTGCTGGCAGAGTCTGAATCCACATCTCCGCTTCGTGGGTTCATGGTTAATCTAGAAGGTTTGTAAAAACTTTCTGAGGTTTATTAAAAAGCCCTTGAATTAATTCTGTCTTTGTGTGGTCAGCCTGTGAGGCTGGGGTGCACCTGAACCAAGGAGCAAATTAAGGAAACTCTTAATCGAGGCATAAAAATGCAAGAGCCAAATCTTAGAGCAACAAAATTACTGCTTTTAAAACCTTAATCTATTTTACTTCTATTATTGAAGCAAAACTGTAAAGACACAATATAGATTAATTCCATGATTTTTATAGCCACAATTTTATTATAAGTTTTTATATTTTAATAGATAAGGAAGTTATTTAAATTCTGTGGGCTTGCTCTTGTAGCCTTCATTCAGGTAGGTCTCCTTTTGCCAGTCTATCTGTTGAGTAAAACTACAGAACTGAGCTTTTTAGCTTTTGTTGGGACAAATATATATTCCTCATTTTTACTTCTGCTCTGATATAATTTAGAAGAAAAAATAGAGCCATGAAGACAAGTGGTTTGAGAATGAAGATTACAGCAGTGTTTTGGGTAATGTATTAAACTAATTTAATTTTGGACAGTGTTCTCTTGGAAAGGTTTGGGAAGAGAACAGTTCTCAGTAATTCTCTAGCCTGCAATATGGACATTTTATCCTGTTTTCGGTACATGAGGTTCTTGCACTCCTGTTGTTCTTGGGTCTAATTGTGGCCACTGAGCTGGTCATCAGTTCCACTTCGTTACCCTGAGAGCTCAGTCTGATGAGATTCCTGGGAGTCACACATGTCCTGCCTGGTAGCTTACGAGCAGTAATTTTAATTTTAAATACTTTGTACCTGATGCTTGGAAAAAGTGAGATAAAGGAAAAAAAAAGAAAAAAAAAAGAAAAAAAAAAGAAAAAAAAAGGAAAAAAAAATAAGTTTGCAGGATTCCTAAGGAGAGCAACAGTTTTTATTTTTTGAGCTATGTACACTTCCTTTATTTCTCTGGTGGTGCCCATTCCTTACCCAAAACTCACAAGTCCATCTCTTGACATGAACTCCTCATCTCATTTGCTCAGCAAGTTAACACTTTTAAGAAAATTGAAATGCACATTCAAATATATTAAACAAGTAGTTTAATTGGTCTTGAGCCTTTTTTTGTTTCCCCCTTTTGAAACAGAAGGCTGATGCCGCTATTTGCCATTTTAGGCAAAGGCTTTGGCCAAAATCCTGGTTTTTTGTCCTCAAAAAGGACCAAATTTTTTTTTTACTTGTAATTTGGAACCTGTCATTTATTTTCATGACCAATCACATACATCAGCAGCAGGAGGTGTTTTAAAATGGTAAAGGCATCATTGCCTGTGGCAAATTCTTACTAATTTTAATTTTGTTATAACTTAATGAACTCTGTTGATTATAATTAATAAAAAGTCTCCAAAATTTCCTGAGCATTTTTTACTCCCTGTATTTTCAGTATCTTCACTGCTGCACAGGTACAGGACTCTAAGTTCTGAATTTCATGTGTTTTGTAATGTGTGTTGAGAGCAATGGAAACCATTTTCTGTTCTACTCTTGCTTGTTATCATATTTTTTGTTACACTTAGAGATTGGCAAGAGAAGGGTTGTCTTTGTATCCTTTTGCCCCAAGTTTGGCCTATTTCTTTCTTAAGATTATTCTAATATTTATCTTTTTGTATTCTGTTTAAAGACTAGGTAGTGAGGGTTTTTTTCCATAGCAGGAGAGAATTACTGGGTTTACATCTTTCCCAGAGTCAACGAAAAATTTCCTGTGAGAAAAAAATGAGTTGTCTAGGGGAAAAAAATCTTGCTAAGCAAAATCCTGCCCCTCTGATTCCTCCACTAGGTATGCTGTATTAAACTGCACATGGAATGCTTTTTCAACTAATTTCTGTTATTTTTCATCCTACAGAGAGACTTACATCTTCCAGCATTCACCCCGAGTTTATAGGAATGCTGAGTTGTCATGCAGGAGTTTTACCTCACACTGGGGAGATATTAGTTGATAACATCTACCTTGTTTAGATTTATTGCTTTAGCATATTTCATGCTAAAAATATTTTTTTACCATCTGCTAAGATTAGCACTGGAGTGGTAATAAATTTCCTTGCCCTGTTACTGTGGTGTAGTTTGGAACCATCTTACACCATGCTCAGCCTAATTGAAAATGGGATAAGATAAATGATGCACTTTGAGTCCCTCTCTCAGATGTACCATTGTTCATTACTTCAACAAGGGATGAGCACATCTGATTGTAATTTCAATTGTTAACTAAAACAAAAGTTTCCATGGTGAAAATATGGTACCACCAGCTGTAATTGTCTCAGGGTTACTTGTGAAAATCTCAATATTGTTTGAGTCATAAATGCAGGATTGTTTTGCATTTACACACTTGTTTATCCTCCAACCCTAATGGGAAAGGGGTGAAGTCAAAAAACATGCTCAGGAATGCAGGCACTGCATGGAATAGCAGAGCTGAGCTTAAAATGTCCATGCTTAAAGGAACATCTGCATATTAAAATAAGGAATATTTCAATAGTGATTGCTATTGCAAAAAAAATCCAGTCAGTTTGAGCCACCACATTATTAATTGTGGTTGGATTAGGTGGTGTTTATAATATAATAGTACAGTTCAGTCTTGTTTCCAGGCTCCCACAGGATGTGCCCAGCACTGATGTTTCTGACATTTACCTTGCAAATTCTTCAAACAGAGCATCATAAAAAAGCCAGTAAAAGTGGGTTTTTTCCCCCTATTTTTTCCTATTAATATAAAATCTAAATAGTAAAGTACTAAAGAACACTACATGAGCTGACAGTCCTGACTGCTGATTCTAGGCAAATGGGGTGGGAAGAAAGAAACAAGTGTAGGTCCAAGCCATTCTATCTCCCTGCTCTTTCTGCCAATTTAATTTGTGATCTCATAATTTCATTTCTTTAAAGTTTATGAATATTCCTACTTTCTGTTCCATGAGCAGTTCACATACCTTCCTTCATCTGAAAATTATGTTCTTTGCTTCAGAATTTGCTGTAAGTTTGGAATATATAAGTATATTAGAACATAACATATTTGCAATAGGAAATACTTGTGATGCAAAGAAAACTAGTGAAAACATGAGAAAAATTATATAATGCTGGGTCTTTTTATTAAGATACAAGTGTGATTTTTGTGTTGGCAACTTAAGGCCCCATCCTATTTATTTCATTCATTAAACTAAATCCATTGAGTTGCTTGAATAAATAAGGTCAGGAAATCTCTATCCATAAACAATCCACAAATGTGGCTTTTTCTTTCAAAGTCTCAGACTAACTTTGAGGCTGCTCAGAAGTGGGAATGCCTCTGGGAATATCTTTGTTGGGCACACAGCTACAGGACAAGAGGGATGTGGTTTCAAACTGAGATTAGGTTTAGATGGATGTTGGGAAGAAACTCTTCCCTGTGAGGCTGGTGAGGCCCTGGCACAGGGTGCCCAGAGAAACTGTGGCTGCCCCATCCCTGGAAGCATCCAAGGCCAGGGTGGATGGAGCTTGAAGCAACCTGGGACAGTGGAAGGTGTCCTATGGCAGGGGGTGTGACAAGATGGTCTTTGAGGTCCCTTCCACCCAAAGTATCCTATGATTCTACTTGCAAAGGCTTTTTCATCCTTTGGGTGAAATCTATACAAAATATGTAGCTCTGGTATTTTCATCTCTTACTTGATAACAAATTCTTTGATGCCCAAGTTCTGACTGTGCTTATCCTTCCTCAGGGAAAGCCCCCTTGGCATCAGCCAGCATTTCAGCCATCTCCAGCCTCTCTGGTGTTTCCTCAGCTGAGTTTTAAAGCCCAGAAATGCCGGCTTTGTGGTAGAAACACAAACGAGAGGAATGCGAGTGGCTGTGCTCTAACACCACTGTATCCCATGGCCCATTCCCAGTGTCTGTTACTGAAATTGGTATTGTATCTAAAACAATTGCTGTTATTAACAGGTTAAGCTGCTGGGATGTTAAAATAAAGGCTGCCCAGCTTTAGTGCATTTTGTTGTAATCATCTCCCAGATGCCTTGTCGGAAATCAATTCAAGTTCAAAACTGGCTGGAATTGGGAGGTCAAGGCTTCTGCAGACTAAATATTTTATCTTCTGCTCATGTCTGGAGCTTTTAAAGCTGTGTGTTGGGGGCTCTTTTCTCGTATCCCATCTGGACAAAGATGATTGGCTTTGCCATTTTGCCCAGGTTAGGACAAGGTTAAAATCAATTATAATCAATTATTAAGAGTCTTCTGTGGCTGCAAAGCTTAAAAGGGGATTTTAAAAGTTGCTCAGCTCTAAAACAAGAATATCTTAGTTGCCAGTGTAGATGTCATTATTCTGGAATGTCAGATGTAAATCTTATCTGCACCGGTAATAAATACACAGAATTCCTTCATCTTCTTCTTGTCCTGCATGCTTTGGAACAAGCAGCACTACCTAAAAATGAAACTAGAGGTTTAGGGAGGATCCAGCTGTCACTACCATATAGCTAAATGAGAGGGAGCTTTTTATAATTGAGTGAACCAGGTGGTTTTTCTTTCCGGAAATGTATTCAGCTTACCCGGGTCTTCAGAACTCAAATGCTAATTTTCTCCTATGTTTTGGGAACTCCGTGCTTTTATCTTAAAATACAATAGTGTTTATGTATTATAATTCACTCTGCCTGATGTGCTTGAATATACAAGATCGTTGCCTCTCCCTGGGAATGAATCAGTCGTTTTGTTTGGAATAACTTTTGATGTTGGTACCATTCTTCCCATGCAAATCACATCCCGCATTCTCCTCGCAGCTTCTGAGTGAATGAGTGAACAAGTCTCTTTGTCCCTCAGCACCATTGTTTTGGTGCTTTTGAACATAATATTTATACTTTCAATTTACATTTAAGAAAATTAGAAATTAAGAATTAGAGCTTGAATTTTGGAGGAAGGCAGGGCCTCTTGAAAAATCAAGGAGAAGGGAAAGATGTGCTGTGAATGTAAGACCTACAGGCAGGAAATGTGGGTTTACCTGTTTAATTATTAATTAATTGATTAGGTATTCTTAAGAAAACTGTCAGAGTGATGCTATTCAGCTCACTCTCCTCAGCTGCCTATGTTTAATCTGAGGATAATTTTGCTCCTTTTTGTTTTGGGGAGTGAAATGTTTATAGGAGTGTTTATATTTTGTTGTATGGACAGAAGCATAGGACTGTGCATGTCATCCACCATCCTATATTGTAATGTACAGGACATCCTGAAACTCAGTTACCTGGTGGAAGGCACAGAGTTAGAGGTGTTATCTCATCCTGGGTTTGGCCTTACTTGTCATGTCCCACTCCATAGGGAAAGGGAACATCTGAGCTGAAGACTTTGGCTCTGAGCTGGTCACTGGCCCAGCAGAATTGACTGGGATATCTAGGGCTGACTGCGATCTTCAAAACATGAATCTTTAAAACTTTCCAGAGCTTCAGGCATCTCCTCTGTTCCTTTGCTTTCGCCATGCTCAGAGACAAGTGATGGTTTGGACATGGACTTGCTGAAAAACTTCAGCAAAGGTTGTTCTTGCACAGCCCCTGTCGTGAGGTCTCCGGAGGGCACCAGTTCCTACGGAATTTCCAGATTGCTGCCAGAAGCACAGTTGACCTGATTCTCCTCTCTGTGTGGTTTGAAAAATGTCACATATTTCAGTTGTCATTGGCGCACCTGTTCCTGATCTGGAATGTTTAAAGGGGAATCAGAATCTGGCATAAAAATCAGCTCCAACAATGAAACTGGATTGGCTCCTTGGTGCCATGAAATGCAGTACTTCAGATATTAAACACGGGCGTGAGATTCTTAATGTGGGCAAAACCACCAAAAAACTGTAGGATTATAAAAATGCTCAGATGTTCAAAAGTTTATCAATATTTTCATGAACTTTAAGAAATATTTCTGTCAAATGCTCATCTTCACGGTGATACTGTAGTTGCCCTCAGTTTCCCAAGGATTTTGTAGTGAGTGGGATGTTTGAAAAACATGTGTAGGGACACTGTCCTGAAAACCATATACCTAATGAAAACCAAGGAGAGCAGAATAAATTACCATTGATTTGCTTTCTTTATACCTCATCTCCACATGAAATCACTGAGTATTTCACAGGTTTTAAGAAAATTGTAACTTTCTGTGTATGTAACATTCAGAATCTCTTGTCACCCAGGAATATCTTGTCACCCCTATCCAAGCATTGATATGTTTCTGATCAAAACAGATAAGCTTGCTCTTGAGATATTATAAGAAGTCATTAAGTTAAAATATTTCTATGCACACTTAAGGTCAGTGTTTTTTTTTTTTAATATTACTGTTTTATTTATTTCACTGGCAAATGTATTGGGAAGAAGGCATTGCCACTGCCTGGTGGGAGATCACTGTTCCGCTCAGAGATGGACCTGTAGTCAAAAGACTGGGACTCTGGGCCTTTGCTACAAGCATTTTACTCCTTGTGATTCCATAACTGATGGAAAAATGTGTTAACAAAACATCCATGACTTGAAGAGGTGCTGAACTTACCATTCTCCTGGGCAGCCCATATTTATGTTTTTAAATGGGTCCATCAAAGACTTGGAATTCAAGGTTTATCTTAATACTTTTACCCTGAGATTCATAAGACTACAAAAAGCACTATAATAGGAGTTTACCTACTAATGATATTTGCAAAAGCCAGTTGTTAATAGCTAGTGAAGGGAATCAGGCTCCTTTTTTTATCCCAATAATTTATTTCACATCCAGGATTCTATCCCTCCTTAATTTCATTTTCATTTGATGAAACAAGAAGTATAAAATACAACTTGCAGTCAGTCTGTGCCTGGCTGCGCAACAACTATGTGCTAAAATGCATCAAAGGGCCCTTCCTTCTCAGGGAACACCCCTAAGCTGACACTTCAGTGGCCTTCTGGACTGGTGGTACTTAGGAAAGGAGAGGCACAAAATGAGTGTTCTTGGCCAGTCTTTGAAAGTGCAGTGTTTTTATTGGAGGCAGGAACCCCGTTTCCCTTTCCTTGGGAGGTTCAGGGCAGCCTCTCGTTTGGCTAATGAGACACATGGCACCGAATGCCTGAATGGTTTGGGGAGAGATGAAAAGTTCCTATTTATCCTGCACACAGATCTGGAGACACACATGTGTTTCTCATTTCCAGGCACTTTTATTCCAGTTATTTAGATGGATAGAGGCATCAAGCCAGAGTTTCCCCAACAACAACAAAGGTCTTACACTGTCCAAACACACGGCATTCCTGAACCCACTGGTCATGCCACCGAAAAAAGGTTGAAAGATTCAGCATGGTCTGGTTTAAACAAAATAGCTGTGCTGTTCATTTCAGCCCTGCACACAGGCACCAGTGTTTATATGGCTGGGGTTCAGTTTTAAAGTGAGCAGAAAATCTTGGTAGAGACTGCAGGCCCTGCACTTCCTCAGGAAAGGAAGGATGTTTGCCATGCTGGGGACTGAAAAAAAATGAACCCAGTTCTTTATCAGAGCATTTTAGTTGCCATGGCTGAGAAATCCACATTTTCTTGTGCAGTTTTTCCTTCTCTTTTGTCCTCTTGCTCTTCACTGATCACTGCTGGTTTTGGTTATTCCACACTTGTTACCAAGCCCAGCCAAGGCTGATGCTTTCCTTGCTGACCCAAACCAGAGCACTGGGAGAAGTTCATGGACTCTCCAGGTAGGGAGCCTGTTTTGGGAAGCCTGGAGCCAAAGCCATATTTGTGCTGTGCTTTGCCATGAATCCAGGTAGTTTTTAGCAGAGAACAACTGGATGAAATGCCAGCATTTGTGATTCATGTGGATTTTGCAAACTGCTCCAAAGAGCTGCTGCAAAGCCTTTGTAATCACAGATAACATTCCTTGGCCTTTCCTTCTGGCTCTTGGAGATTTACTCCTGGTTCAGCCCTGCCTGAGCTGTCCGGCCAGAGGAGCTCTTGCAGGTGGGATTTCCCTTCATGTTCTGAAGGGAAGGGTTTGAACAGGGCAGTGGTCAATGGAAAATGCCAGAGAGAAGCTGCTTGGCTGCAAACCCCGTGATAAACTTTGTAGCTCTCTTCTTGGGCAAAACAAGTACCTTTTTTTAGTTTTCTATACAAAAAATTCTTAGAAACTTCAATCTAAAATCTGTTTTCTTTCCTGTCCACTCCCTCATGTGGGCTTGCTGGTTTGTTATTACTGAGTTTCTCATTTGTGCTGGCCTGTTGGCATTGAATATTTAGTAGAGACTAAAAGGAGCTATTTCTTGTCTCTTTGGGAAAACAATTCTGACTTTATAGAGATTTGCATAGATTTTGTAAATATGTATTAGATTAGGAGGATATATCATCATCCCAGTTGCTTAGATTTTGAGCCTGTGAACCTTAGCACAAAAATACTTCATGAACAATTCCATCTATTTTCTGTAGTAGTGCTGTTAATGAATACTGGGATCCACATCACTCTCCCAGCTTTCCCTGTCTGCAGTTGTCTTGTTGCTTCCCTCCCCAGAAGTACTTTTGTGGCACCTAAGTGGTTAAATTAAGAGCAAGATCAAAGATTTCGTTTTGAAGGTATTTTGGTATCTTCAAATGCAGATAGTTGCATGTTAGGTATTAAAAAAGAAAATGAGCACCTAATTACTGTTGATTTCAGAGTTTTGAAACCACAATAGGCCCCAGGAGGCTCCTTTCTCTTAAGCCCCAGTGTGGAGCGTTTCCTATTGTTTGGGTGTCTCTCAAGACAAAGCCAATCAGACAGGAGAAACAGCAGAAGGCCTGAGAGGAGCCCAGGCTACCTGAATCTGGCTAATTCAGATCTAGCATGTAAATCTGCTCCCAGGTGACTTCTCCAGGTTCAGTCACACTTTGATCTTTAACTCTCATCTTCTTTGTGCTGTAGCTATCTCAATTCCATTAATTAGACTAACAGTAATTCCTTCTCCTGAAGTAAAATAAATAAGCAAAAAGAAACCATCACGCCTTCTGCTGGATTCACACCTGGCTGTTTAAAGTGCTTACAAAATCACACAGGGTAGAAAGTAATTGCATTACATTAAACTGATATCCACAGTCTTTCAACAGATTTCTTTGTTTCCATGTGAAACAGTTTTTATACATGTATTGAAACTCCTTTCCCTCTACTCAAAGGTGTCTCCTCACTCTGTTAATTCTATGTGAACACCTCTCTTCATCATAACTGTTACATTTTATATCAACAACCTTTGATGAAAGTTTTTCTTTACCTGGTGCCTTGAGACAAACCAAGCTTCACGTTTCCGGAATGAGCTCACAATGGAAGTTTTGCTGTGATTAATATTTCTGTATTTCATACATTTGAAGGCATCAAAGGTCTAAGCAAAGGAAGTGGTTTCACTTTAATTTACAGTCATATTCTCATTGAAACTATAGGCTCTGCTTTCAGCTGCATCAACGTGGAAGCCTAAAGCAACATCATCTTTAATTACAAGTTCATAAACTGCATTTACATTCCGTTTCTGTGTATCCAAAGCTTCGTGTGAATGTGGGAGGACAAATGCCTGGCATGAGAGGAAACAGAGGGATTTGAAATAATGGTGTGCTGAGCAGAGAGGGAGCAGCAGTAAAAGAGCCATGCAACCCCTGAGGGCAGCAGAAGTCAGAGTGGGGCATCTCAGGGGCGAGGCAGGGGCTGGCAGCGCTCTGTGGGGTTCCTGGTGCTGCCCAGTAGAGACTTGGGGAAAACAGAGCTGGTGTTTCTCTAAAATCATAACCAGCCATGAGTGCCTGGGATGGATTTCATCCCAGTGTGAATAAGGACAGGAGGAGTGCTGAGTTCTTGTCCAAGCTCATTGCTCCTGACCAAACATGTTATCTTTTAGGGATGTGTGGGGTCTAGACACACTGGCTGCTGGGCCCAATCTCTCTTTCATGTCCTACAGATTAATAAAGCTCGCGCTAAATGACCTTGGCTTGAGAGTGATGCAAGCCACAGGCGTCTGGTAGCGCATCTGAGACAACTGGGCTGGGCCAGAGCTGTGAACATCCCTTCAGCCATGTCCTCTGGCATCGTGTTCATTACCAGGCTGAGCAATCTGAGCTACTGCAGCTTTCTCCCACCATCTAAAGGGCCTCCCGTGTGAGAAACAGATCCCTCACTCTGCCCTAAATATTCCCCACCAGTGCCTTCAGTCAGTGCCTCCTGAGGATTCAGAAGTCAGGCTCTGTAACTCAGTCTCTGTCCATCAAAGAAATGACTTTCTTCATAATTTCCCTTCCCAGGCCTCTTCTCCTCATGCAGGTACTTGAGTCCTCCTGTAGCTGGGCTGGGCAGAGCCAAAACCAGCAGGACAATGAGGATGAGGTTGGGCTGTTGTGTAGCATTTTCTGTTTTCTAGGCACAACATCTCCCCTGCAATCGCAGATTTATTAGAAACAAAACTGAATAATGCAAGTGCAATTAATATTTCCTCACTGTTCTTTAGGTAAAGCCATTGGAAGTAGGGGTGAATCTAAGGACATTGTCTCTGTTCTTTGCATAAAATCTAGTGCTGACATGGCTACTAATTAAAGACTTTTTTAATAATTACATGTTATTATTAAAAGACATGTTACAGACATAAGTAAGAGAATAGTGTTTCCCTGATAAATCCCTATAAATATATCTTTTTATTGCTTTTATGTTTGGGGTTTTTTTATTGGCACATTCCTAGTGGCATTTTTCCATCTCAGGAGGAGCAACAAATGTCCAGTTGTTTTTTTTTTTTTTGATTAATGTTCAAGAACAGGACTGTGTGGTTGGTGACAGGAAGGTATCTTTGAATTTTTAGTGATGATGACGCCAGTAATAGCAGGCAGGTGCTTCAATATCAGTGTCTTTGTACTGACCCTTGGTAACATCCTTAAAATCTGTGACATTTTTAGCTGTGCTGACTTTCCTTGCCATCTCTTAGTGGTTGGTTTGGTACATCTTCACCCAGGACAAACATTCAAAGTCACCTTTCTGTGCCTGTCAGTGCTGTCCCAGCCTGCCCTGATCACATTTACATTGATTAATATGTTGTGCTGAGTAATGAACCCTCCCCAAACTTTGTATAACTGCATTTGCTCTGCATTTGCTCTGGAAATGACAACGGCTCACTGTGACTTCAGACCCAGCTCTTTCAGAGATGCATCAAGGTCTTCCTCCCTTTACTCTCAGAAGGGTAAAGTCACTGATCTGAAACCAGCAACTTGTGAAACACAGCCCAGATTTTGGCTTAGTGTTTGTATTGGAAGATAATTTTTAAAAGTTTAAAATGGGGACAGATAGTTTAAAATGGATAGTTTAAAATTGCCTCAGGGAAATTAGTGCAGCCAAGGCCCAGTTTGTTGTAGTTTCTTCTGTGTGGTCAGAATCCCTCTCCTCTGCTCTACATAAGGACGGTCATGTCCCTCTCCCTTTTATATCAGGAATTATCAGCAGCAAAGGACCATCATTCCAAGAATTATACTTCTTCATCCTGGTTTTTAAACTATTTTAGTGAGAATGTACCTATGGAAAACAAGGACATTTTTCATATTCTAACACTTACTCTGCATGCAACAAAAGGGAATTGCATCCCATTTGCCCAGCTCTGTTCCTAGATGCATATTCTGATAAAAATCCTTTCTCATCACACTTTCCCCATGTTTTCAAAGCACTTCAGAAGTGTAGTGGGATCTGCTGGAATGAGGTGTTGTTATTAAAGGTGTGCAGGTGAAACCATCCATCTTGATTTTTCCCCTTATCCACTGGGGTGGACAAATCAAATCTTTTGTCTCTTTGGGGGGTGGAGAGAAGTAATTTTTACTAAATTTCACAACAGTAGGCTGAGGAAATTATCTTCCTATTTCTGCTGTGTCTGGCATTCTGCTTTAGTTGGTCTCAGGTAGATTTCAACTCTGCACTCCTGCATTGTCTTCCTTCCCCAGAAAAATGAATTCCTTGCAGAAACTTGCATGCTGTTTGAATTTTTGCATGTTTATATGTTCTGTGTGAAGCTGTAGCAATGCCTTAGCCACATAAATTTGAAGAAAACATTAATAAATACCCCAAATCCCCAAACCCAACTTCGGTACCTGTGCAAGGGATCTGGTGCTATGGAGCTGCTGCACCCCCTTTGTCTGAGTCTGTTGTGACCAGGAGTTGAGGGCATTACAAATCCTGGGGTGAAATCCATCCTTTCTTGCCAGCTGATGTGTTTTTTTTCAGCATCAAATGATTTGAACCATTGCAAACTTTTCCACAGAGATGCCATTACATTTTTGATCATTTCTTGTGGTGCATGAAAAAGAATTTGTGCTGATGAAGGAGCACCTGAATTCCAGCTGGTAATTCCAGGAGTTCTGACAAAGCAGCAGTGCCCCGATGGTTCCAATGGTGCTGGGTGGTGGTGCTGTCCCTCTGCATTTCAGCATGGACACAAACCCTGGAGCAATTAGCATTTCCTCCTACTGTAGCTTTTAAAGTATTTTTACTTTGCTACTGTCTGGTTCATTAAAAAGGGTTTTCAAGCTCCCAGTAACAGAATTACTATTGACAATTTCATTAGAACCATAATTCCAGCACTTTCCAGAAGATCCAGTGTGGTCCATGGTCACAGCCTGTCTATCTCCAGTATATTTACAGCTCCCCCGATTCATTCCCCTCAAACTCTGAAGGGCCAAACCCTCCAGTTTTTGTGAACTGGATTTCTACCAGCCTCAAAAGTTCTTGGAGAATTAGAGAGCTGTCAGCTGCCATCTGACTGTTCCCATGGCTGCCAAGATGCTCCATGTGCAGGTGTGCTAAATTTATAATTGCAATTTATAGACAGCAGTGCAGGGCTCAGCCTGGCAGGTGAAAACCAATGAACAGCACAGCTTTGGTGGGAGCTGTAAACACACAAGGAACAGTTTGTGGGGGTGCAGCAGCTGTTTGGGGTCCAGCTCCTTGGAACAGAAACTCTCTGGGCTCTCCTGTCTCGCTCCCTCTGCCCAGACAGGCATTGCAGTGTTGGGATGAAGTGCTGCCCTCTGACACCCCAGGTGTTCATGTTCTCTGCTTACCATGACTCAGGGTATCCTCAATAATAAACTCAAATGCAATTCAGATAAGGTATTCAGTTTCTGAGTTATTATTGGTATTAATGTTGGATTTACAGGCTGTTTGCCAGGAGGCCTTTACTCGAGGACAAGAATAACAGTGGAAAAGCAGAAAAGGAAAAAATCCTCCCCTTCTGATCCCAAAGCCATGCTTATGTGGCAACTTCTTGTTCGGAGAGACTTTCAAACTTGGATTAGGACACAGCAGTAGGAGAGTTATGCTTTTTCTTGAAGGCAGTTTGTATGTGAGCTTCTGAAAGCTTGGATCTTTGCAAAATAAGTTTTCTGAGTCATTTAGCAGCACTTTTTTGGGTTGGTTTAGATGGGAAACATTTCAGAGGTGTTATGTAAAACAGGAACAATCCACCAAAGCATATGAGAAACAGGGGCGAAATCCTGGCCCCAGTGATGAGGAAAGCACAGTCTGGAATCAAATCAGGTCCCTTCAGACCCAAAAATGTATTTATTTGATGTTTGGAGATAACATCAATGTGCTGTTTGTACTTGCTGGCAGGATAAAATTGGCATAGAAAGGAAGATCTTTCAGAAAGAAGTTGACAGCTCATGAAATATTTCTATTTAACACAGGGTAAAGGAGATCAGAATTAATTTGGTGTTCTGTCAACCTCCACAAACACTCCCTAGCTGAAGTATGGTGTGTTTTCATTTAGGGTGGGTTTGCACTGGAGTTAAACAGGATGTTGGGATCCACCAGAGAGAGTATGGGAGAGTAGCATTTATTTCCAATTGTGGTTTTCAGTGTTTTGAACTGAATGGTTTCTAGCTCCAACTCTCACATTAAGACTGATTTTGTTCCAGGTTGATACTCTAGAAAGAGTTCCATAGAAACACTTTTGAAAAATTGTTATATTTGACCAAGAAGGGGGAAAAAAACCCCAAAGCAACAAATTAACACCCCACCTGAAAATCAGCTGTTACAATTTGAGTGTAATTTGATTCAGGTGCTTTCAACAGGTGCCCCTTGTTAGAGAGAAACCAATCCTGGGCTCAGGAAGCAAAGCCAAGCCCTGGGCAGGGTGGGGCTAGGCCAGTGTAATCCTGATTTTCAGCCTTACTAGAGTGGGTTTAGTTGTCTAATTGGGCAGCTAAAGTTAGTTGATGAATTTTTAATTAATTAGGTTTTATTTAAAACTCACACTATAGAGTTTTGCTCCTCAGTGTTCTACAAATGAAATGATGGAAATCTAGATTTGATGTTTGGACTTTCTCCAGCTGGCACAAGCTGGTCTTGACCTGAAACTCCTTTGTCTGCTACCTGTGGCTCCACTGAGAACAGAGGCTCTTCTCCAAAGGTAAGTTTGTGTTTTCTTTGGAAGTTTTTCAGGATTGTTTGTTGGTTACACTGTGTGGTGCAGGTCATTGGAAGATTTATGCTGGGTTTGTATCTGCCTTTGCTTTGGAAATTAAATGCACATCAGCAAAAGCCATGGAGTTAAATATGTCTGTTTTTAATGAAAGAAACAAATGTATTGATAAGACATTAGGAAACAACTTAATGCTGAGGAGAAAAGGAGTTCTCTGTTTCCAAAGCCAACTAAGAATATTATTTTGGTTTTCAACATTTTGAGAAGTTCTGTGTTTGTGTTTTGGCACTGGGTTTGGGAAGTGCCAGAAACAAGTCCTTACCTGAGCTGATTTCTTGGGTTTTTTAAATGCAAATTGCTAAATGGTGCTTTGAGATGAGGCAGTGCCCTGTGTCATAGAGGTGCTGTAGGGCTGAGCAGAGAAGTCTGATGTTTCTGCTTTAGGGCTGAGGCTGATGGAATCCAGGGGGGAGAGAAAATTGCCACAATGTGAGTGTGGAGAAGGAGAAGGGGGTGGCTGGCACCAAGTCCTAACGTGGTCCCTGTTTTGTAGCTGCAAACTGGGGGCAAATTGATGCTTTTTTTGACTCTGCAGGCTGAGGTAAAATGTGTGGATGCTTTTAGCTGGAATATGTTGGAAGTACAAAATCTCCTGGTCAAAATAATTGTGGGTGTTTAGTTTAGAAGGAATTAGTTAGTGAGAGGCACTTGAATAGTCTTAAAGAATAAAAGGTTATGAGGCAATCGTTATTCTCCATATTCACCAAGTGTTGAACAAGAAATAATTGACTTGATTATTAGCAAGGTTGATTTTTTTTTTTTTTGGTAATTATTTTTAGTGCAGATGTAAACTCCTTAACTATGGGGATGAGCTGCTGAGAGCAATTGTATAACCTTGCAATTAGAGGTGTTAAATAACAAGATGGAAAAACACCTGTTTAAAAATCATGCAGATACACCTGAACCTGATTCAGGGCCTGAGGATGGACTCTCCAATCTTGCAGGAGCCTTTCCAGCTTGATGTTCCTGTGGTTTTGCACACAGCCTTCAATTTTGTGGTAAAGGAGTTAAAATGGTGACTGTTTTCACCAGCATTTGTTTTATTTGTTCACACAGTCCTAAATCCCTGCATTCATTGAAAGAAAATCCAAACCTAGCAGGAACTTTTAAGGAAGGATGGTACTTTTGTTTGGGTTAAACTTTGCCAGACTTTCTGGGCTGACTGAATTGAGGGAGGGAGAGAAACTGCTATTCTCAGAATGACTGGATAGGTGACACCTGTGCGTGGCTGCAGCTGGAAGTAAAGACCCACAGTCCCAGGCACCCTTTTTTTTGGACTCAGTTCTTGAAAACAAAAATGGGGGAGTCTGAGGTACATAATCCTAGGAACTTCTTGCACATCTTTTCCCTCCTGTTTGAGGTAGTGTTTGCTGTTCCTTACACAATGAAAGTCTGGATCCCTCTGTTCCCAGTTGAATCTCCCACTCATAGGTCTTGAAAGCCTGATGGGGAGTTGACTTTAACTTCTCATACTGTCCTTTACTGAACCACCACAAAGCAAAAATATGGTTGAAAATGAGGAAAATCAGGTCTGAAAGTTGCAGTTTATTTATGTTTTTTTCAGGTGTTATCTTTTCCCAAAAAACCCCTTTGTTCCCATATCTGGAAGAGTTGCTCACTGCTTAAAACAGTGGCACAGAATATTTATAAAACAATGGAGTGGTGAATGCACTGAAGTTGTGTCCCAGTCTGAGTCAAAAATCACTTCATGGAGACTATTTCTGCTTCTTGGTTTGTTTTGTTATTTTCCTACCTGTAAAAATAGAATTCAGGCTTCAGGCCAAATGAATTGAGTAGCTGTGTATCATGTTTTTAGCACTGTTATTTGTAAATCAATTCAGTTTTAAGATTCAGAAGGTAATTAATGAATGTTAAATGTTGGGTATGAGGAAGTTGGTTCTGCAGGTTTTTTGATGCGTTGAAGTATTAGAAATATTTATTATTTAAAAGGAGGGTTAAGGATTTTATTCACTGCAAAAACTTTTGCTTTATTACTTTATTTTTAACCCACTGATATATCAGTAATGATTAATTGTGCTTGAAATAGAAAAAAACAGCCTTAGAGACTTCATGTGTTTTCTAGCTTTATTAGTTTTTATTCCATAACTGGAATCTTGCTCTAAATGCAGTTTCTCCCCTTTTTAATTGGGGAGGAACACCCCACAAATCTTTTAATTTATAAATATTAAACCAAACATTTTGATTGAAACTGCTGAACTTTGTTTATATCTTCTCATTGGAAATTTTTTCTGAGGTTTTTCTGTTCCTGCAAAAATAAATTGTAAGGTACAAATTCTATAACAAAGCTGGGAAAAGTTTCATCCCAAGTCTTCTGACCATTACTAATGAAAAAAACCACAGTCTGTGTTTGCTCTTGTTTGTAGAGAAATTCTGCTTTATTTTGACCTCATTCTCATCTTTCAGCCAAAGCTCTTGGCAAAAGGCACTTACTGCTTTTGGAACTGCATTGTGAAGTGGGATCAACATCTCCATAGGCAGTTCTCCATCAGTACAACATGAATATCATTTTTAATAGTCCATTTTATCACTGGTTTTATTTGCAGCCCCACTGTGCCATAATTAGGGATGATCTGTGCTGCAGTAATTTAGACTCCCAATTTTACCTCATCCTTGGCCCAGCATTCTTCTCCCTTGCCTGTCCTGTGTGTGCTGGAAAGCTCTGGTGAGGAAAGCCAGGAAAGAAAACAAGATATCCAAGGAGGTCACAATCAGACATGGATTTAGTGTGTGATGCTTGCACAGTTGCTTCATCTAAGTGAGTTTTTCCTCCCTTACGCTCCCAAAGCTGCCTCTTCCCAAGCTTTCCCTGTCCCACAGCACCTCAGGGCTTGGCTGCAAGTGTTGCCTGATCCCTGCTGGGCTCAGGTGGGATCCATGAGCCCTGCAGCATCTCCCCCCCAGTTCCATGTTCTCGAGTCTGTTCCCATACCTGTATCAGCTGATCTCTGATCCAGCAAACAATTCCCTGTTCCAGTTGTTGTTTGCTGCCTGTGTTGGGCTGTGATAGGAGCATTCTTACATCTGTACATGTTAATCTGCCCGTGCTGAGCCGTGCCCCTGGGTGGCCTTGTCATCCACAATCAGTGTCAGCCTTTCCTGTGCTTAGTGTTTGGGCTTAAATAATCATATTTTCCTTCTTGGAGACATTGCTTTGCAGCAGACCATGGAATGTCAAGTGGACGTTATCATTTGTTTGGCCCTGCTCCTGGGGCACCTTAAAAATTTGGCTGTTTATTGAAAAATCCATTTCCTTCAGGTGAGGAGACAAATTAGTTGTGGGTTTTTTTGTTTGTTTGTTTTTTTTACTATCAGAAAATGTGACACCAGCCTTCTTGCATATTGCAGGGACTGAAAAAACAAAGCACTTTGTTAGCTCACATTTACAATATATCAATTTAGTTTGGGTACAAATTGCTTACAATTCTTTGCTTCGGAGGTGACTGAAAGTCTCATAGTCCCACATTTCGGGGAGGAAGGATATAAAAGGGAACAGTTGCTCTCATAATGTTTGCTTATATCCATGGTTTTTCTGTGTTGAAAGATGCAAAAGATAGAAGGAAAGGCACTATTTATGAAATGTAGACTTTCTATATGCCAGGAGTTATGAATTTGGCTTAAGCAGCAGGTGAGGGTTCAGTTATTCTCATTTTATTGATGTGGTTTACACATAATAACCTCTTTTCTAGAGCAGAAATGTTCTAGATGTGCAATTTCTGTTGTGGTTTCTAGAGCCTGGAATTGCTCACAGCAATTAATTGTCCCTAGATTTGAGTAGGATGGTCTCATTTGATTGGTAGAGCAAAAGAATTTAAAGAAAAAAATGAGCTTTTATTTGAAAATCTTGGGGTTTTTTTTTCCTTAGTTAAGTTTGTCATAGGCTCATGACTGACCTATAGGTAGTTTTTTTGTCCTAGAAACCATCATGGTTGCTAAATACATTTTTTTGAAAAAAAAAATCAAGGTTGTGCTGAAATGAATGTAGTTAAAATTCAGAAAGAGAGATTCCTTAATTAACTTAATAAAATTACTAATGGAAGCATTTTAACTGCTAAATTTAATTTACTTGTCAAGATATCAGGCTACAAAGAGGAGGGAAGAGTGGAAACTCTGCTTTCCATTATGATGTGCTCTATTATAGAATAAATTTGCTTAAAATGAAATATATCACAAAAAGCCATCAATGACATCTTAATTTGGAACAGCCAGTTGAAAAGTAATTAGACTGTGAAGCAATCAGTTCTAGTAAATCAGTGTTTCCCTTTACATAAACATACGTTTTTGCTATTTATAAATAGGAGAGACTTCCAGAGTCTTAAGTAGCAAGGACTTTGATTGTGTTTCTACTGTATGTGTGTTCTATTTTACATCACAAAACTGTCAAAACAAAAGGAATTGGGGCTTGATTGGGAATTGATCCAGGGAAATGCTGGAGCAGAGGTTTCATTTTAACCCTTGAAGAACATGGCTCTGTGGGGCCTCCTGTTGCCACTGACAGAGGTTCAGCAGTGATGGCAGATTGTCTTTCAAAAGTAGCCTAAATCCACTTCCAGGAAAGACAACAATTATAAACACTAGGAAAAATTTCACTTTAAAGATTCTAGTTGTCTGTTCTTGCATTTATCCTTCTAAGGCCCTCAGTCTGGATGGCCATGAGTGAATCCCAGATTCCAGGAACAGGGTGCTTTCCTATGGAAAGGTAGCTCAGCACACCTGTTGTGCCTGGAGTTTAAAGTTGGTATTGTGGGATCTGATCAATGCCAGGAACTTCACTCCCAAATGGAGCTGTGTGAATGGAAACTATTAATTTTACTTTTCTGAAGAGGGATGCTTGTGACAAGGGAGGAAGGAAGAATTCTACATCAGAATCGTGGAAGTTTTGGAGATAAAGTGGGAAACTTCTATGCTTTAATTTTTACCAATAAATTATTAACCTTTTAAACCATACCAGAACAACAGAGCATGAAGTGAAATTTGAAATTGAACAAAAGAAATTTTGTCATACACGACACAGGGCTCCTGGTACAGCTCAGATCCTCGCTGGTGTGAAGGATTTTGGTGTTTTCCTTATGGTAAAATCTTTGAGCTGCACATTCTGCAGTTCTGGTCTGGGTGCCAACACTGAGGTGGGAAAACAGCTGCTTCCATTTGGATTAGTGCTTGGGGCAGAGTCTGTCAATGTTAGAGGCACTTGTGGGTGCTCTGGGAAGCGAGTTAGACCAGCATTAAGCGATGTTAGTCCATGTGCTGGGAGGGAATACCCGAGGAAGTATTCCTGTAGTATCACCTGTAGTGAAAACTGAATTCATCTGAGTCCTTTCAGATGGGACTTTCTCTTTCTGCCAAGCAGCCCATGAGTTGAGAGTTTATTTTGTTTTTCATAGTTTAAGAGCAATTTACCTGAGAAATCACAACTGCCACACTTTTCAGAGGTAGATTTTGGCTTTCCCAATCAGGCAAAATAAAGCTCTGCTTGTCTTTGCAGCTGAATTTGACTGGATGTGGTCCCCTCTGCTGTCCCTGTCCCTCATCAAGGCAGCACCTTGGAAGAAGTGGCAGTGGCATAACTTAGAGCAGTGCTCAGAAGGCAGCCTGGGATTAGAGCAGCTTCATGAGCTGCACACAGCTTGGGTGCAAAAAAGTGTGCAAGCTCTTTAAGGCCAAACTTATTATTCAGAGTGTACAATTGTAAAGGAAAGCATTCTAGTTTAACACAGGGCTCTTGGGAATGTGGTCTCAGTAAATATGCTGTTTATAAAGCAGCTTTTTTGCAAGAAGCAAGTTTATTATTAATTCTAATTTCATCTCTTGTTTTAAATGCATATATTTTTACTGGTGATTTCAGAATTTAAGCTGGAGGCATTAGTGAAAATGCAGCATGTTCTGTTAATTGATGTGAGCATTCTTCTGAAAACTTTTATCATGGAATGCACTTTGGCTTTTCTGTCACTGGGAAATAATTCTTTGATGTGCATCTCTGTGTATTTCATAATGGTGTCTCAACCTGGTGGTATTGCACAGATTTTTTGCCTTTAACCTGTTCTGATCACAAACCCATTCATTTGGGATCACAAAAATCAAGTTGTTCCTTTAGTTCAGGAAAGCTCTGTTGGTTTCCTTAATCAGCAACTGAGCTGCATCTGCAGCAAGTTTCCCATTTTGGGAGCCGTGGTGAGGAGTTGCTCCAGCTCCTGGAGCAGGAGAGGCCTTCTTGAGCAGAGAGGATGTGCAGGCAGGCAGGGCTGCCATCCCTAATTACTGCCTGCTGAAGGGCTGTGCTCCAGATTCTCTATTATGGGGAAAAGCTCCAGCTTTAGAGATGAATTGGTGACTGTTCAGGACACAATCTGCTGGGTCTGGATTGTGCTCTTTGGGTGTTCTCACCTCCCTTTTTCCTTAATAAACTTGCAGGTTATGGTCACTTTTGTTGTCTTCATGGTGCTGTTATGGGGACAAAAGGCAGCTGAAAGTGCTGTTGTTACCACAACTGCCTGTCTTGTTTCTCTTCTGCTGCTGCCTTTCATTCTTCACAGAGTAATAGGAGAAGGATAAACAGAAGAAAACCCAGTTATATTTTGATGTGAGCACAGTGTGTGCATCATGACCATGACTTGTGTATCAGAGAGCTTCAGTTTCCTGTTGACTTGGTGGCATGATATTTAACATTCTCTTTTATAATTTTGTTGTTTACAGCAATTTTGTATTTCTGTTTAGCCTAATGATTACAGCAGAGTCCACCCTGGAGAGTTCAGCCTCCAGCCTTTGAAGGCCTCATTTGAACTTCTTTGCAACTGTAAGGAATGGCTTGAGGCTGTGCTGTTTAACACAAAAGAGAAGAGGAAAAACCCAATGAAAAAAAAACACCCCTCTTATTTTTGTTTGTCCTTATTCTGGATTGTTAATGGCTCTCAATATATAGGTCAAAGATATGTGGATAGGCAGTAAATAAAGGCTGGGGCTGCTGCAGCTGTTACTGGAGGGTATGAGGCACTTTGTCTGAAAGCATTGAGGGTTTAACACAACCTCATCCCTTCCTACCATTCCCATTCCTGCTTGTTCTTTGGTCTGTTGGCTCATATCACACCAGCCACTCTTCCTCTCCAGCTTTTTATGATCCCCTTCTGAGGGGCACAGAGAATGTGCAGCACAACCGCATTTTGCACTCGCCTCAGGTAGCTTCCCTCAGTAGTTTGCATTCCATGATGTGCTTTGTCTTCCTGGATTCTTCATTCCCATTGAGTAGTTGGTTACTTGGAAGGAAAATTCCATGTATGGGCCAAGGACTTTGAGTTGTGGGGTAGAGGCCAGCCCAGTTCCTGTGTCCCAGTGATGTCGCCCCCTGTGCTGGGTGTTGAATGACCTGTCCCCGCCTGTGTGGTGTGAGGTCACTTTATACATACAAGGGATATTTGCACAATGTGTGACTGGTATCCTGATACCTATTTATTTATTTATTTGCACTTCTGTCTGTGCTTGGCATCACCGAGGGTTTAACAGAGATGATCCCAACTGGAGCCCTCTGTGTCTGCATCCTGTGGCTGCCCCAGTGATCCCTTGCTGAGGCACTCATTTGGGAAGTCAAAAATATGAAAAAGTTTGGTTTTAATACACAATATCATAGATGAATGAAGTGATTTTTTCTTTTCAGACACATTACATCAGTTCAGAAATACAGTCATTTAGTGTTGACTTGGTGATTTTCATTCTTTCCTTCCAACTCACTCCCCCTTCCTTCATTTTCCTTAGCACAGGTTATAGACTTTATTAATTTGGATATAATGGAAGAACAGGCCAAGGGGAAGCAGCTGCAAGGCAACTTTTAAATGTAAATTATAGCATGGTACATGAACTTGATGGTATAAATCTCATAGCACTTAATAGGTTTGGGACACTAAAATATTGTGTGGGACACAATCCGTGTTGGGAAGTCTCATTTCCCATTGATCTGGGTGTAAATATCTTCCTGATTGGAGTTGATTCCCCAGAACCTCAGGTTAATGAGGAAAAAGTTTCCAGAGAACCACAGTCCTTGGAGCTGTAGTTTGTTTTTGAGTGTGCTGAGTTGATAGGGTACAAGGTCCAAACTGGATATGTCTGTCCCAGGGATAAAACTAAAGGATTTTTCTAGGAATCTCTGCCTTTTGGAAGGAGATAAACCTTCAGTGTCTTTCTCTGCAGATACTGAATCATGTCCTTACCTTTTGGACATAATTTAGGCTTCTTTGTCCCCCCACAATGAGTATGAATACTTAAAATAGCTTTTAATATATCCTCAGAAGGAATTGCATAAATAGACTTTAGCAATATAATTTATGTAGGAATTTGCTAACTAAATATAGTTATCTCATGTGGTTCCAGCACCTTCCTAACCAGCTTGTTACATCATGGGCTGATGGCCTTAACTCTGCTGTCTAGAAAGGGAAAGTGAAATTAAAAAGAGAAATGAGGTTCCACAGGAAGGAAAGCTGGGGAAGAACAGACTTCTTAAACTGCACGTGGGCAGCATCTCAGTTTCAGGCAGGTCCTGCAGTGGTGGCTTCCACTGCCATTCCAGAATGGTCCCGCTGACACCCTGGGGGACAAGGCTGAGTGAGACCATGACAAACAAATCTTTCAGGCAGGCAGATGATGTCAACCACGATATATTTTTCTTAAGCACTTGTTGTTTCTAAGAAAATCAGAGATTTGATGCTTTTTCTACTGTTTTGCTTGTTGTTCCTAATGTATTAAGTAGCTCTTGGAGCAGCTGCCTTTGTGTGTCTGTGGTCCCCAGGACAGCACTGATGATAATGGCAATAATACTTATCACTTAAATGACATTTTGCAAATTCCAAGTGTTGGGCAACAAACATTAATTAGTTCTCACAAGAGCCTGGCTGTGAAGTAGGTAAGTGCTGTTATTCCCTGGTGGCACAGAGGGAATCAAAAGCAGAGAGGTAAATCCTTCAGGGAGTCACCAGCACTCAGGCAGGAGCTGAGGCTGGTGACTTTCTGCCTCCCAGCTTGTGTCAGAGGCTGCACTGCCTATGTCACAGCTTTAAAATGTGCTCCTGAATTCACAGAAAAGGACCTGGCACATTGGTTCTACTGTGCTTGCATCTTCAGGTGCAGCTTACAGGGCTGTGGCAGAGATTTACAGGGAAACTGCTCTTGTGCCTCAGTCACAAACCCAAATTTTGCTGTTAAATCATTCTTTAACACCATTCTTTGGGAATGCCCAGAGGTGTGGTACACAGAAGAATGCAGAGAGAAAGTTGAGGTGTCAGTGTCACAAACATTATCCACAAACAGGTCAAAATGAACTTTTTTTTAATGCAAGGATATCAGATGTTCAGAGTGATGTACCAGCAATGCTTGCTGATGGTGCTGGGAAGGGTAAAATCCTAAGTCACAATCATAAAATCAAAACCATAGCAGAATGGTTTGGATTGGAAGAGACTTTAAAACCCATCTTGTTCCAACCCCTCTGGTGTGGGCAGAGACACCTTCCACTATTCCTGGGTGCTCCAAGCCCAGCCTGGCCTTGCACCCTTCCAGGAATGGGGCAGCTTGTGCCAGGGCTTCACCACCCCCACAGGGAAGATTTTTTTTCTTAATATTCAATCTAAATGTGTCCCTTGTCAGTCTGAATCCATTCCCCCTTGTCCTGTCACTCCATCCCTTGTAAGCAGACCACCTCCCTCTTTCTTGTAGATTCCCTTCAGGTACTGGAAAGGCACAATTAGGTCACCCCTAAGCCTTCACTTTTCCAGGCTGAGCAAAATTTGGGGATCTTTCCTACATGTTCTAGATTGTCATGGAGACACTTCTAAAGCTGTTTTGATCACTGTGTGCCCCTGATTGCTGTACTTGGATCGAGTGAGTTATTGGAATACACCATTCACAAGTCTCTTCTCTTCCCAAATACCTGGCTTGTAAACTTCTGTCAGAAATCCCCAGCAATTTTTTTTCCAAGGAAGTTGTCACACCAGGACAGTGATGGTGCTCTGTGGCCCTGGCAGCTATTCCTGTATCCTGGTAACAGCCAGACAGAGCCAGGGCTCCAGTGTTTGGTAGGCTCTGGGTCTGATGATTTCACCTTCCACCCCTAAATTTTGCAGTCTGTAATAAAATCATGTTTAATAAACCATTTCTAACTGTCTTTCACTGCTGTTGTACCTTAAAATAGTTTTTATTGATCAGCAGATGCAGTATCTCTGAATATTCTTGGGTGCAGTAAATGTCCCTTCTGTCTTTTGGTGACCCTGTAGATCAGATATCAACAGCTCAAGTTCTGCATTTTCTGCTGGAATATACATTTCTGAGCAGGATATTTTGCATGTCTGAAATCCAGAGCTTGAATGTCCACCTACAAGTGTGAGGTGTCCCTGCCTGTGGCAGAGGGTTGGAACTGGATGATTTTAAGGTCTCTCCCAAACGAAACCATTCCATGATTAATCCCAAATCACCTTTCCAGGACACTGCCTACATATGCATTGAAGATGTCATGGATCAGATCAGTGGAGCCAAACTGACACTGCTTTGAATGTCTCTCTGGCCTTTCCCAGGTTCTGTTCTGCAATTGCTCCTTCACTTTTGTGCTGTGGGTGTTGGCAGCTACTTAGACTAAAAGCTGAAAATAGCAGTTCCTCACAGGTATTTTCAAGTTTGGTACCTTGAAAATATATAGTAAATTAATTCTCTTGGAGTTCCATACTTTTTGTTGTAATTTTCCATCCGTTCTCAGTTGACTGCTTGTGCAAAGCCAGAAGAGGAAGCTCAGAACTGTAGGCAGCTTCCTGGCTCTTTGAAACAATTTTAGGGACAAGGCAATGGATTGAAGCCCAATGTGAATGCTGCTCACAATAAAGGCAGTTGTGGAGATATTTGTCTCTGTTTTTATGAGTAGCCAAAGGATCATCAGTAAACATGATTAAATTCAAAAAGCTGTGAAGAAGAGGCACTCGTGTGTGTGTGAAGTCAATAATTGCAACAAACCCATATTGTCTTGCAATTACAAAGGTGCCTGTGTGGTCCATGTTGGTATTTGATTAAGGGGAGAGGAAAAAGCTCAGTGCAAGCCAAATACCTTAAAAAAACCTCAGCAGAATCTGTGTTCTGAATGTACTTGAGTGAATCTAAATACTGAAACACACATGACAAATAGAAATCATGTAGTGCTCGGAGACCTCTACAACCTCAAATCATTACTCACAATTTATTTGCTTTTCTGTCTGTAAATCAAAACTTTATTGTTTGAAGATATTTATGGCATTCAATTTCCTCTTTTTTTAGTGGGGCTGTAGGAAAAAAGTGAACAGTTTCAGTGCTTTGCCTTTGCCTTTCTCCGTGTGCTGTAGCACATGGAAATGTGTGCAGGTATATAAAGAAAATAATGTCATGTAGTTCTTAATATTTCATCCACCCAAATTTTGCCTTTTCCTTTTTTAGTTATGTTCCTATCTTCCTGTGCTCCTGTTGTTTCTCTTTATTTAAATTTTTGCTTCTTGCTTCTTTTTTTCCCCTTCCTCTTTCACAGTCCTGTGTTCCTGGAGGTGAAACTCTGACACACTAAACCAATGTGCCATTTCATTCCCCGATTTTTATGAATCTCTTAATTTTGTGCTCTGAGTGCAGGTGCTGTTTTCTGATGAGGTGAAGAATTGGTAGGGGAAAATACAGTTAGCAGTGATTAATACCCAGTGAAAAATAAAATGTGAGAGAGAGGTGAAAAATGCCAATAATGAGCAGGATCACAAAACCAGGGAATGAAGTGGTCCATTGATTTTAGTGTGTCGCCTTTTTGTTTCCAGAAATGCAGGTTATAACTCCCAGTGCAGGTTGCTGCTAAAAGGGGATTTGATCTCATCCTAGTGCCTGGGTTAGTCTCTGTTTTATGGCTGTGACAGAGTTGGGTGTGGGTGACACTTCTTGTTCAGGAAACAGAATCATGGGACAGCTCAAGGATGGGATGTGGGGTGGGTGCATCTGCTGCCTCTTACAGGGAAATACCCCATGGAATTCTGCAGGAGTTGGACTTCTGACTTGCACAGACCTTACATTTACAATTTAAATAAAATCAGTTGCATTCTGCTCTTGTATTAAACAGAATTCTGGAGACTAAGCTCAAGGATTCACAGCAATAAGAATTCCTGAGATGCCAATCAAATGTTAATCTATATTAAAGGTGAGACAGCCACCATGTCACACCATATTAATCATTGCTTTGTACACAATCTCAAACACAAAAGTGAATCAGATCAGTCTAGCTCTTAAATTTCTTCAGTCATTTCAAAATAGGACCAAATCAGTAAAAAGTAAAAGAAAACACATTAATAACCGTCACCTCATAACTCACTGGTATCTGTGTCATCTCAATTAGAATTTAAACCTAATTTTGGAGAGTGTAAGGCCAACAGCGCTCCCTGTGAAAGAACGGCAGTGCTTCCAAATATTCAAAAGCTGCAGATGAGCTGCACTGCTTATGTTTGTTGCCTTGAAGTTTTGAAAAATTCCCTTTCCTTGGCTCTGCAGTGTCACACTTGAAAATATTCAGGTTGAGTTTGTTGTTCATTACATAAAAAATTAATGATCTTGAAAGTATTATCATGTTTGTTTTAAAGAAACTATTTCCTACGCTTTAATTAAAAGTTATAATTCACCATCTTTTGACCAAGTTATCTTAAATCTTAATCTTATTGGTAATGGGTACCAGGTCAGATTCAGAGAGAAATACAATCCTTACTTAATGCAAACAGTAAAAATATCAGCATTTCTAGAGATATGGTGGAGTTCAATTCATGTGCTGTACTAACTCTGCCTGTTAATTAGAAATATTCTCCTACTTATGCAAGAATACTGGGGGAAAAGGGCATTCTCTTCCTCGTTAGATATTCCAAGGGAATCACAAATGGACAAACCCAGGCATAATATGATGACTGTTTTGTTATTAAAGCACTTTAATAAGGTTAATGCATCCATATGAATGGTTTTCAAAATAAGTTTCAGTAGTTTTGAAGGTATGCTCTGGTCTAGTACAGTAATAAAGAATTTCCATGTGGGGAAATAGCCAACCTTTTAATTTTGGTGTGCAGAGTTCTCCTTTATTTTCCATTTATAAAAAGCCAATGAAATGCACAGTTCGAGATGCCTATGGAAGTAATTCTCCTTATTCTCCTTGCATTCTGGTTAAAAGCTGGCTTATTGTGCTGTGTCTGAGGAAAAAGTGAGAAAATACTGACTTTATATGCAAAACAAGGAGTGAAAAGTAAAAATAAAATATGGACCGTAAAGGACAATTTATGCCTTGCTAAAATGTAGAGTTGAGCACTTTTTTTCTGCTCTGACTTTTCATAAAGGAGAGCTGAAGCTGCACTGCAAGTCAAAAGGTTTCTAAAAGAAAAGAGAAAATCCTTCTGCATTCAAAACTGAAGCAAGTGGGACCTTATCTATATGCATTACTTTGATTTCAAATTATTTTTAGCATGGCTTTTATTGTACTCATTGTTACGTACATAAATCTTTAAAGTAATACGTTTTGTAAGAAATGGTCATAAAAATTTACAGCCAGTAACTTTTCCCCTGTCCCTTACAATGATATTCTACTAAAACCATTAAATGGTTCTCATTAATGCCCTTTAAATGATTGTGTAATGACCCACAATCGCTTGTAAGTGAACAACCATTAAAGAATTACCAGTTCTTAGCATGCTTTTAAGTACAGTTTAAATACATGGGAGGTAACGTACAATATATTAGAAAAAGTATTAAATTTGAAATGGTAAAAACAGGATGGCTGCAGAAGGAAGGAGTGGGTGGAAAACCTCTCCCATGCTGACCACAGTCCTCAGAGAACAGTCCAGCAGCGTTCCTTGTTGCACATTTCCAGCAATGCATCCGTATTTATTTGTTCTCTACAATCACTTGGGTTTATGAGCCTGATATTGAAGTGATTTATAAGGAGTAAAATGACACCACGAGGGTGATTTCCATACAAATATGCTGAAATCCAAATCCCATCCCTACCTAATGGCTGTTATTGGGGAGCGTGACCCACCTGGTGCTTGCAAAGGGCAGCTCTGCTCTGAGCCCAAAGACACAAGGAGAAATCCTCACTTCAGGGGGTTGCAATATGAGAGGGACGTCCCTGTGCACAGCTGACCTTGAGAAATCCCGGGAATGTTCAGATCTGGATGCGAGGAAACGCGAGTGATTGAAAAGACGTTTTTAATAAAGAGCATTTATATAATGGGGAGTCAGAGGCACTTTGCAGCTTCTTGCCACTGCAATCCCAGCCTAACCCACTGCTGTGATCCCACCTGGGATGAGGGAGCTGCAGCGGCAGCTCTGTGGGTTGAAGGGGGCACTTTGCAAATGGGCCTTTCCTGTGATCACAGTGCTGCCAAAAGCTAAATGCCTTTCACAGCTTGGGAACAGCCCTGGAGGTTTGGAGGCTGTGGGGACAGCCCATGCCCAATGGATGCTCTCACATCCAAGCTGCTGGCTGGAGGAAAACAATATTTGGCAGCTGCCTCATGTAGCAAAGTTGCTTTCTGAACTCCAGTCCTTGTGCTGCAGAGGTAGGATACCTAGAAAGCCACCTCATGGTCTGAATACACTTTCTCTTGCTGATTTGATTCTCTTGCTCCTACAATAACAAGACTCTCTGTTCAGCCTTGTAACCTTACAATGGTATCTGAGGAAAAGAGATTTCTGTTTCACCAAAGCAAGATTATTAGGAAGTGGAGCCCTCATTACCTGATGTTTTGGTAGTTTTTTAGCTCTGTTACTCCATACTAGCTTCTGTAATCCAAGTGCTTTGCTTTGGGCAAGCGGACAAATTTTACTTGACTTCTCAAAGCTTCAGGGTTGCAATGGAGAGAATCAAACAACATGAAAAATAGGTATGTGTTTGGGTTTATTTCTTTCTCTTTTATATCTGAGAGTTACATCTCTTGACTCTCTCTGTTAGCAGCCTGGCTGGCCTCTTGTTGGCTTCAAGTGCAATTGATTTAATTCCAGATCACTTGGTCCAACAGGGGTTTGAGTCTAGAGCTCCAACATCCCTGTGTCCAAACCACCAGGATGTGGGCTTGTGATTTTCAAGGAGTGCTCTCTCTTCTTCGGTCCTTGACAGAAATTCACTGAAGCCAGTGTGTGAAATATTTCAGTTCCATGAAATTTCATCTAATCAAAATGTTCTAGTTGGTTATGCCCACTGCTGAGAGTATGTGACCACTGGTTTCCAAGGCAGCAGGCAGCCTAAGATCACATTAGACTTCTCAGAATGCTTAGATACACAAATTTCAGCAGCAGCAACAAATGCTTTCTGTCATGTTGTGTTTCCTAAGAACTGGATTCCTTCTCCTTACCACTGCAATCTGCATATTTGTCATCTCCTCAAGTGCAGAATGGGACCAGATAGAGTTGCCAGAGCAGAAAGAGAGAAAATGAATCCTTTTTAACATACGAGACCAGTAGAGTTCCATAACACTGGGTTTATAGATACTTTTTGGTGCATTTTTCTTTCAACTTCCCCAAGTGAGTTGCACTCAGTGGTCCTTAGCTGCAGCCTCATGCTAACAGATTGTGATCCAGGTATAGTGCAGCCATATATTTAACCCATCTGTCAGTACAGCTGAGTTGGGTATTTTTAGACTATCAATCACCATGGTAGCTGGGTCTAATATCTTATCTGTGCATCCTGCATCAGAGCAGCTACTTTGGGTACTGCCAAATAGGTCCTGGCTAAGAGACTGAGATCAAGAGATCTCAGAAAGTTTTCAGAGAAAGGATTGGGTGCTACAAACTTTATCAGAGCCCAGGCTGGACTGTAGATGTGTCCGAGTGAAGAACAGGCTGGCAAACCTGTAAATTCATGTGCTTGTATGGGCAGCAATGGGGTCTGGAAAAATATCTAGGCTCTCCAACCTTGGGCAGTGAGCAATTCATGTTCCTCAGGGCTCCAAGCATGGGGAGGGATGTTTTTTAACAGTAAGAGAGGGTGAAATGTACCCAGAACATGCCATGGGAGAGAAGTTCTGTGGAGTGTGGTGCCAGAGACAACTGGATGCTGCTCCTTAACAGGAGAAGAGGATTTTGGTGGGAAAGGGAGAGAATAATGTGCATTCCCAGGAAGCTGACAAGACTGCACAATGTCATGGCATGTCAGGTTTTCTGTCACAACATTTCACCTGGTGAGTCCCACACAGCACACAGGAGCCCAGCCTGATTAGTGCACAGTGGATCCGTGCTTGTGGAGCGGCGTCTCCCAAGCGCTCGGCAGCTCAGGGGTGACAGAGGCACGGGGGGATGGAGACATTCCTGTCTGAGCCAAGGCAGGGAGACAGAGTGCTCAGACTGGTGTTTGCTCTGCTGTCCTTTCCTGGGCAATGAGTTCATCAGGAGTGCTGCAGGGATGGCTCAATCCCAAAATACAGATGTTTGTCTGTGTGGCACGAGCGGGCAGTGTATGTGGCCCTGCTTGGCTGAGGAGTTTGGATGCTGGGGATAACCCTCCTGGAGGGGTTTGCTGGGCTAAATAAATATTAAAAAAAGAGCCTTGTTTCTAATTTGGCTATCTGCATTGGGTAGAAATACTGATGGTTTGAGATTATATATATATATATATATATTATATATATATATATATATATATATATATATATATATATATATATATATATATATATATATATATATATATATATATATATATATATTACTAGACCACAGCGAATTGGTACCCGAAGGAAGATATTATTTGTTTAAGTGTGTCTGTGATGAATGCAGTTCTGGTATTCCAAAAGTCTATGTACTGCAGACTGAAAATAGGCTTTTTGCCAAATGGGAATTGAAACGCACATATGTATTACACTATTTGCCTTAGAAGAAATTAATTTTCAGCCAGAAGCAGATAGGATTATTTAATATTTATCTTTAGCTGCAGGAAGATGAATCTATTATTTTATTTTGTTATTTTACGTGTGGTGTTCATCCCCATTTTCCTATAGGAGGTGCTGATGTATTCTTGCCTGTGCTGCATCAAGGTTAAAGATTCTTCAGATGTAAAATTTCTCCAGTGACCCCAGCAGAGACCATCCTTTTCCTTAGGATTGGGAGAAGGAGGCCAGGGTTTATCACAAAGGTGTGCGTGTATCCAAGAAGTGCAGGGAGAATTGGGAAGGGAGGAGATTCTTTCCTCAGTTGCTTTCCAAGTTAATACTGGGAAGTTAAAACATCTCCAGCAATAAAATTGAGCAAAGGGACTGGAACAGTGTTGTGTGTCAAAGCTGACTGATTTAGTGCCGGGGAAAGAATGGACTGGAGTGGATAAAGTTGCAGTCTCACAAAGGACATTGGAGCTGGGACTGTTAAATATCAATGGAGCATCACCCTGCCCTGTCAGCAAACTTCCATATGACCAGAGTGAGAGATGCTAAGATGTCATTTCATGGACCACGTTATGTGCAGCTTACAATGAGTATTTCATCCATGGTCCATTACGTTTTTGATAAATTGTAACTTCCTGGACAAAAGTTTGGTTAGCTTATCTCTAGTGCCTTTTAAAGATCTTTAAGGAGCTGATTTTGCCCCAAACCCACCAGTCAGCAGGAGTCTGTAGGCATGTGGTAACAATTTAAATTACTGTAACAATGGCAAGTCTCCTTCCTGCAACTAATAAATGCAATTTATAAGGAATGTTAAGTAGCAACTAACAACTTACAACTTTGAATTTCAACCAAACTGATTAAATAATTAAAGTAAATTTGTAGAGTTGGGGTGGAAGGGAGGAAGGGTGGGAATTGTGTGCATTTATTCAGACACACAGATACATTTGACATGACCTTTTGGCTGTGTCAGCAAGAGAATTTCAGAGTCCATTCCCCACCTGCCTTGTCCCAACACATGAAAAATATTTTGAGGTAGCTTAGGTTGTTTACAGCATAGGACCAGAAAAAATCTGCTTCACAGAGGTGTTGATAGAGCCAGAAGGGTAATAGTGTCAAAACAGAGGAGCTGGTGGGAAAGAACGTCCTGGGACTGATGGCTGGCAAAGGGGTGCTCTTGGATTTTAATCAGAGAATATCCTGATCATCGTGAAGTGATCCTGACCTAGAGGAAGGTTTTTAGATGAGCACCACCTGGCTCTGCACAGCTCAGAGCAGTTGGGAGTGAGGGAGGGACTTGTGCACTTGTGGGGTTCACTTCCTGCCTCAGGACTGTGGGATTTGGAAGACAGTTTTCCTTGTACAAAATCCAAGGATTAACTTTATTGAGCTTTTGTATATTCATCCAGCAAAAAAAAAAAGCATTTAGATTTTCCCCCAGATCTTGTTGTGACTCTCAGTTCATCTGCCTCAGTTTTCCACACAGCACAAACAGCAGTGACTGAAGTTTGAGAAAATAATGTGGGATTGTATTTTTGGTAGGGATTTTGCAGATTCTCTCTTCAGGAAGTAGCAGAATTACTCAATTATGAATATTACCTTAATTTCCTGCTGGATTCCACAGGGCTGAGTCCTGTGCTTGGAAAATTCTGGTTTTTGTTGTCTGAACTGTAGCCTAAAAGTTCTCCAGGTTGTACTTTCTGTGCTGTGCTAAGAAAGTAAAAAAGAGAGAAGGAAAAGCAGAAAAGTTGTGAGTCAGAGGCTTGTTCCATCAGGTTTTTTACTACCAGCCCCATTCTTCAATCTTACAAATGGAATAGAAGGAGAGTCAGAAACACTAACGAAAAAACATCAAATATTTAAGGTTGCGGGATTTAATAATAGAAATCTTCAGTGTGATTTGCCAGGCCACATGGTGTGTGCTGTTATCCATTCAAAATAAAACTCATAATTGTGGCCTTGCAAAGGCTTTGAAATACACCCCTCTTTGACAATTTACCCATTTTTCTGTTACTGAGGTCTTTAAAGAGTTTTTAAAACCAAATAGAGCTGTGTACTGAATTCAGGTATCTTTCCAAAAATCTTTCCTCGAAATTGAATAATTTATCTGGCTTTCCTAGGTCAGCATTATGCTATTGATAAAGAGAGTGCATTTAATGTTGCATACTGAAAGAACAAAAACCCCAAAGCTTTTCACTTTATGATAAAACAGTGACCAAAGTATAAATATTCAAATATTAGCTGTTATTTTTTAAAAGATATTTTACTGTACGTTCATGGCATTCAAAAAAAAAATACAGAAATCTAGGTAAAGTATTTATCAAATGGTGGATCCATACATGATCATTTCTCTTAAGTTTAAAATCCTTGTGCTCAGTCCTTTCATACAGACTCAAAAGGACTAAAAGTGACCCTGGTGTTTGTTTTGATACCTTTTGGGGTTAGTTTCTCCTGTGGATAAAAGAGGGTTTTTGGAATGTGTCTGAGGGACAACTGAGGCTCTTCCATGCTTTGGGATTTACCTGGGACAGGGTCACTTTTACAGCAGAGCCTGCAATTCCCTGGTACAGCTTGATTCATTGCCATTAACAAAGGATGTCTGCAATAATAAAATATAATTGCTGCCATCCCTTTGTCACACTGAAATGATATTTTTGTGTGGAAAATGGAAAATTTCAGCATTTGCACATCACAAATTGTCACCCTCTATGTACTGGTGTTTGAGTTATGGCCTTGCAAGCAGCAAAACACCTCTGTCTTGCCAAGTGTGTGGTAAATTAGTGTATGAATATGGAGGCTCTTGTTTGTTACTTAATTGATCTGCAGGGCTCTCCAATGGCAGATGAATCTGAAAGTGTAGGCAGTGACAAGAAGATTTGGGGTTTATTTTCAGGATAATGGAGGAAAAATGATCCCACAGGTGAACACTGCTGCTGTTCCCCAGACTGAAGGGATCCTCTCCTCCTTCTTCAGGCAGGCCCAGGCCCAAACACTTGGGACTGGCCCCTGAATGTCATAAAGCAGCCATGTTTCTTTCACCTCATCTGAAATAAGGTGTAGTTTTTGAACTTCAAAACCTTTTTCTCTGTCAGTGCTAGGAAGTGGTTTTGGTTTCCTGCATGGGCACGGTGCAGTGGGCATGTGCTGAGGCTTCTTGTGCTTGTCTATGTAAGAGCTTACCTGATTTTCAGAAAGCTGAAACTCCGCTGAAAATTTGAGGGCCTTGATTTTCAGCATTGCAGCCTGGCTAAGGAACATGCAACCTGGGCTGAGTAAAAGCAAAGACAGCCTTGCAAGAAGTGCATATTATTGTATAAAATTTACTGCAAAGAGGAGTGATAGGAATAGAAAACATATACAGTAGCTTGCTGCATGCTAGCAGGTCTTTTCTGGGCTCCTAAATGTTAACTGGGTAGTCATGTAAGTTATTACACTCATTAAATTAGGCCACAAACAAGTCAACAATGATTCAGCAAAATGGTTTTGTTTGTATAGTGCAGGGAAGTCTGATAGATAACCAGTCAAACATTTATGGCGAAATGGATGAAGATTTTAACATTACAGCCTAATAAAAACCCCATACTGTGTGATTAAATAAGAGGGAAAGCAGTAAAAAAGAGAAAGCGTAATGATGGTAACATGTAGGTCAGTTACAATTTAATTGTCATTGCACTTCATTGCGAACATATCAATTCTCTGCTGCTTAGCTGAGCAGAAAACAACAACTTAACATGTACAGTGGGCCCGTGGCTGCCTGGCAAGCCCCCGCTTCCATCACCTGCCTTCCACTACTTCCTTAACAGCCGCGGGAAGTCTTCCTGCCTTAATAGCAGCCATCCTGCTGGAAGCTCCTGCTGCTCGTGTCCTCCCCGCGCTCGCTGCATCGCTGAGCAGTAAATTCACTTCACTCTCTCCACAGAAGCTAAAATTAGGCTGTTTGCGTTACAACTTCCACCAAGGAACACCTGCTTGCAGATTTATTTTGGTTTATTTCGTGGTTTCAAATCAAGATGGCTTCGCAGAGGCAATGCCCTGATGGACTGGATGGGAGGAACACAATGCTGATCGTTTTTCTTACTTATCCAGTTTATACCGTGGCTCCTTTCTGTATAAGGTTTAGCTTCATTAACATTAATTGCAGCTTTAGCAACTCCACAGAACTGCTTATTCCTGCCAATGTTTTCCACTATGTTATATTTCCAGTGGTACTGAAGAAAGCTGCAGGAGGGAAAAAAAAAAAGTCTGGTTTTGGTTGGGTTTGTGCCTTTTTTTTTTTTTTTTTTTAATCTGGGCAATTCAGTGGGATCTCAAAGGGCCCTTGGCTTTGGCACCTTTTTAAAATGTTAGCTCTAAAGAATTGTCTGTCTGGCACAGTTATGCTGATCTATAGCAAAGACTTAACAGAGTACATAACCAAACTATTAATTCAGGCGCCTAAGGTGACATATTTTATCCAGCTCTGCAGAGCTGATTTTATACAGAGCAGAACATGGTTCCCATTTGGATGGGGAGAAAAAAAAAATCACAAGAAATGAGAGGAGAACTGCCTGGCACCTAGATAACTTGGGCTGAGAATGTATCTACTGGAGAGAGAATGCATTCAAATATGGGAATATTGTTGAGTCTTTTCCTTAACATTAAGGGGGAGGTTTTGTGTTTGATCAGCAAACCCTGCCAGTGTTTTTGGGGCAATCTCACTGGCCTCCACTTCCAAATCTCTCACAAGCTGGAGCTGGGAACAAATGGATACTTACTAGTGGAACTTCTGAGCTGCTGGTTTCTTCGGGCCATCCTTTGGCACACTTGGGTTTGTGTGGATGGGAAGCTGCACATCAAACCTGACTCGTACAAGTGCCTGTTATCGCTGTGGCCTTTAGCTGCCTGGGATTGCTGGTGCTGCTTCCTCTGGACACATCATCTCCCCCAAGGAGGGTTATGGTCCCTTTGCCTTGGCCTTTAGAGCAGGATCAGCTTTCCCAGGTAATAGGCCTCTCCCTGTGACATAATTTAATGGCAAGTGTACTCCTCCGTGCACCTGAGAGCTCCAGGAAGGCTTGTGCCTTGCAGCAGCCAAGTCTGGGCAGCTGTCTGGGGAGCAGTTCATCTGCACAGCCCCCACCCTGGCTCAGCATGGCCAGCACCTAATAGGCACCAAGGAGCCCCTTTGCAACTGCCTGCATTAGTGGCTTTAGAGGAAACTGCTTGCAAAAACCAGCCTAGATAAAATACCCAGATGTTTATGGTCAAAAGGTGCATTGGGAGCCAGTGAGGCAGCGAAGGCCTATTTGGAGTGTGTGTTTGGAGGCTTAACAAGATTAATGCCTGTGTGTGTGAGCCTGCAAGGGCCCCACTGAATGGTGCTCTCTCCATACCTGGGGGTTTTGCTGCTTAAAAGTGAAGTTTGTGTTTCTTCTCAGTGATGTGAAACCGGGGCAGTTTGGGCTCTGCCTGGCCAGCAAAAGGAGTTGCTGTTGGGAAAAATGTGCCTTTGGCTCCCTTTCTGGAACAGGACACAGCTGTAACGCAGCAGTTCCACAATCACAGCACTGGGATATTTACCTAATTTTCTCTGGTTTCTCATCACCATTACCCTGGTGATGTGACACACTCCCTGCTCAGTTAGGCAGCGGCTGCAGTTAAAACCTGACAACAGCCAAAGAACCTGCAGAGTTTCTCCCTTGAGCTTTTGATGCTACAGTGATGTTTGGGCTGTACAGGAATGAAAGGAATGAAGCTGTAGTTTGTTAAAGTAGCCCTAGAGTTTGGGAACGACAGCCCTGCTCTGCAGTGGAGGGGGATGTTGTGCTTTTTCTCCAGTCACCAAGGAGTATCTATAATAGTTTTATTCCCTTTGAGTGTCTGATGATTCCATCCTGCTTCCTCGCACAGCACAGAAATGTGTACACCAACCTTTAGACTTTGGGAGCAGTGAAGGGCAAATTCTGGGGAAATAAGGACTCTCTCCTAGGGGTAAAACCTAACAAGTCCATCCTGCAGCCTCATACCCAATGCTTTGGCTTTCTTAGGTACCTGGCTGCTATGCATGAATCCATTTTTCCTGTGTAGCTGACAATATTTTTTTGTCCTTTGATCTCTGGCTAATCCAAGGAATGGCCACAATTCTCATCTGTAAATTCAGCAGCACAGACCACCAGGCCCATGCACGCTGTGTCCAGGTGTGTTTTCCTTGTGCTTTGGGGAGTTTGGGAGGTGGGTCCTGCATTTCCCAGCTGGGCTGCAAGTGGGGCATGCACTGCTTTAGCTGCTGCCATTGGTACTGTTCTGTACCTCGTGACATAATTTTAGGTAGCTTATTAGCCTTATGATTGATGACAGCCCAAAGAGGATCTACAGCTATGCACTGACATTCATGCTTGGCTTTTAAATATCAGACTCCATAGCTCCAGATCTCTATTTTACACTCAAGTGCTCCAAGCCCCACATTAGAGCATCCCTTCCTCCTCCTCCTCCAAATTAACGTATTCCTTTAAATACACCAGTATTTCAGCAGTTGGGTTTTAAACAAATCCTGCATTATTTGCCCTTTTCTTACACTGCTTAATTCTCAGTTGAATGTTAACAATCCTCTCCACTGAGATATAAACATAAATAAATCGTAAATATTCCCTTTCCCATTATGTTGGACCCTGACTATTCCTTTTTTTTTTTTTTTCCCCTTATTAAATTATGTTTACCTGAATACATCAGGTTCATTTCACCTAGGCAGGATGTCCCATTAAGCATGACAAGTAGAAGGTTGTGAGATTAATGCCCTTCTTGAGCCTGAATTAGCATGTCAGCATCTTTTCAGCCCTGGGACTGGAGAACATAGGAAGCGTGCCATAATGGACCTTAGCCTTTAACTGAACTGCTCTAATATTATTCCTATAACAAGACTACTTTTAAAGAGGCTCATTATTGGCTTCATTAGATATGTTACTTGCATCAGTGGCTGTAGTTACTCGTATAATATGGGAGAGGTTAACACAGCGTATTTTTTATGTATTATATGGCATATAGCTTGAAGTAGCCAAAAGGTTTATGGCGATGTAATTGGTAGTTAGTGTGAAATTTGTAAGACAAATAGACAATACCTAGGGTAACCCCTATAATCCTCTCCTTTCAGTTTTTTACAGCCACCAAAGGGCCTCATTAAAACAGCAGTCAGCACCTTAGTGAAAAGATACAGTGCTTATAGTGCCCAAATTTGACAGAAAATCTGCATTTTGTAAATCTGACACCTTTGATAGATTATACAGTGTGAAGCCATTGCTTCTAAGCATTATGATAACGCTTAAGGTTCTCTTCTGAATCCAACCGTGCTACATTCACTGGATATAACAATGTGAAAAAGAGCTGGTTGAATAAAATAAAGCATCCGAGATGGAGAGGAGCCTTTTTTCTTTTGATACAAAGCTCATCTCATGCAACAGCTATGGTTGATATCCCTGGCTGTGTTTGTACCCAGGGATATGGGCATATAAATACTGGCAAAATAACTGTTTAATATACAAATGCAAAAAGGATCTGTGCCTTCGTTACCCAGTTTATATGGCTGCTGCAAGGGAAGAGGGTGCACAGTGAGCGTGGTATTAAGATTTCTCTGCTGTGTTAGAGGCACTATTCTGCTCTGACACAAACTTGTGAGAAGCTGGGTGGATTCTATTGGCCTGAGTGAATCCTGTTGTCACTCAGAGTGCTGTAAATCTGGTGTAATGCACTGGCTTACATGGAATTAAATGGACAGGCGGAACGAGAACGAGAATCTGACCCAATGAGGTGATTATTCTTTCAGCTTATTTGTAACAACAGCGAAACAGAAATGAGCTGCATACACAGAGCATTGGCTCTGAGTGCTGTGGTGGGTGGAGGAGAGCTCAGCTCTTAAGTGTTGAGGTGTAATCTTTGATATTTCAGTTACTCAAAACCGGATTTGGTAGAGTGAACTATTTGAAACGGAGCAAGCACAGCTTGCCGTGGTTGATTAGTTGTGACTATTTGGTCTAATCACAAAAGGCAACCTCCAACAGCCAGGGGTCCAAAGGAGTAATTCTTAGTTCCCCTCCATTTAAGAGGTGGGCTCGAGCCTTTAAAACTGCAAAAAATTTTTTACCAACTTGCCAAAAATGAAATGAAAACTCACTCAGCTCCCATCCTTTGTGGTGGAGGAAGTTCCTCTGGATTTCTTTGCTCAGGGGTATGGAATGTAGGTTATAATGCTTACACAGGCTCCAAATGTGACAGCTGTTTACCTCTTCATCTGGTAATTGAAAGATTTCCTTTTAAATTAGAGCTGCTGTAGACAAAGAATGGAGCAGAAATTGCATTCAGTTCCTTGGCAAAAATATAGCACTGATCATTCTGAAAGAGGTATTTCCAGTGTAGCCCTTTGATCATGGCAGAAATCCTACCACAGAGTGCTGCTAAAATAGGAATGCAAACAAAAACCAGGGAGGTGTTACATATGTGAAATCCTTTTATTCCCTTTTGCATCAGGATTTGTTCCTGCCTTTGGTGAATCTCCTGTTCAAAAGGGCAGAATCAGTCCCTGAAGGTAGCAAAGGTGAAGTGACACTGCTGAAGTGCTCAGTGATTCAAGGAAGTTTAATTTAGAGCTCTCAAAAATAAAAACATACAAGAAGCAGATATTTGAATTGAAAATAAAAGAATTTCTGAGGAATAACTTTCACAGCTTGGTGTTTAAGGGTGTTTTGTTTGTTCCTTCTCTAAATTTCAAGTTCTAGATGCATTTAAATCCAGCAGCAAACAGGAAATCACTGGAGCTACACTGGGGATTAATTTGTGGCCATAGCTATTCTATAATAACCTTTGTTCACAGAGACTTAAAACTGTAAAATCAGTGGCACTATCAGAATTATTCAGTAATTTAATGTATTTTTAAAAGAAACAAAACCCAACACCTTTTTGGCTGCATTATCTTGATCCTTGAGGTCGTTCTCTTCAATAACAGATTTCAGGTGAAGCAGTGCCCTATTTCATTGTGCTTTTCCCAGGACTATTATCACAAACAGTCACTAATTTTTGTCAGCACAGAGTTAAAAATGTGGAAGGGTGGAAGTTGCCTGTATTTTTGATGGTGTGAAGAGAAACTGTCTCCTGCTGCTGTGGGTTACCTGAAGCATCATCACCAAAGGAGTGACTCCTTTTGATTGCATTCCTTGTTTCCATGTTGACCAGAAATTATTATATGTATTTTTTTTGGCATTTCTAGGAAAACCCTTAGAAACAGAATCTTTTGGCTTTCTTGTTTGGTATTTGGTGATAAATCCCCTCAATCCAGGCACACATTTTGGGTGGGAAGGAGATGGAACAGTGCAGGTAGAGGTACTGATCCAGGATGGAAGGACCATGAGGGTTCCTGGACCTCCTTTCTCAGCCAGGGAGTTTATTGAAACACAGTTTAATTATAGAACTGACCATAGTACTTGTTTAAAAATTAATTTTTATTGTAAAAATAATAATAAAAAAAAACCTCCTCATGATTGCAGCCCTTGCCTGGAGCAGGAAGTGGCTGTTGGTTCCTGTATTTCTTGTGGAGGTGATGCTGTGGAATCCAAAGGGCCTGATTGAACCCTGCATGAGGATGCTGAGCAGCAGAGAACAGCAAATTGTCTTGGGCTGTGCATACCAGAAGGGCTTCAGCTGTGAGCAGAACAGGGGCTAGCTTAGGTGTAGAGAATATTGAAATTTGGGCCACCAAAAGGCCTTTGAAATGAACTTTCTTTCCCAAGTCCAGGTTGTGATCAATGCAGTGGCTCATGCTGCAGGATGAGCATTTCTAAGTCTCATGTCTGGGGGTTTTAATTCAGTGGATTACTCACATCTGTTAGGTGAGAATTACAGAGTGCTGGAATAATGTATTCTTGTGGTTTAAATCTATCACTGCCAAGGGCTACTGAATAGTAAGTATCAACATCTGTGTTACTTCTTTGAGTTTTCTGAGTAAATGTGTCTAAACATTTCAGCTCCTACTGGAAATAAAAATAAAAGTTTTTTCAAGGCAGTTGAGGCAGGATTTCAGTGGAACACACTAGCAGCAGACATTAGTTAGGACTGGGAGTGCGATTAGCCCTAAATAACATTAAGCTGGCATTGTGATTTGTATTATTGAAGGGACATCAGGCTCTTGAAACTGTGAATAATGGAGTAAATATAAACAAAGGTACCTCTATTTTGACAGTGATGTTCCACCTCTCCTTCCCCGCATACACAAAAATCATTCAAATGCCTTTTCTTTCCCTGACAAAAATATTCATTAAAAACATTTCACTGTGCTGCCTTTTAATATAGCGCGGGCATTCAACCTGCGCAGGAAGCTCCCTGGAACCACACAAATACTGTGTAATTATCTTGTGGCTCCCTGCTGGCTGCTGCATATTCCAAGCACAAAGTGAGCAGCACATTTCTAGAGCCTGACTTCTGTCTTCATTGTCCCTGCTTGGAATATGAAGCTCCACTTCATTATAGCAGACCTGATCAAACTTGATAGATTTAGCCATTATTCTTGACTGTGTCAACTTTCTACAGCTTTTTTTTTTTTTTTTTTTTTTTTTCTTGGGCTCTTTTGTTTTGCCACCCAGGGACTGCATCTTATTTCTAGGCACTCTGCCTCTCTTTTTCTCTCTCTCTCTCCATCCCCCCCACCCCCAAACAAACCAAGGTTTCAGCAAATAATGCTGCTTGGGCATCATGTGATTCGAGGAAAATAAGGCTTGCAATTTTTTCTCAATTGTGCTTTATGGTTTTTATTGACTTTTTTTTTCCCCCCCAGTTTGTTTCTATAAAAAAATTATACTGCAATATTGACAGACAATACAGAAAAGCTTTGAAAATCCTTATTTTCTGTTAGTGGTACTATAAATTTAACATTGTGAGGGTTTTTTTGTCTGTTTTATGACAACTTTCAAGTAGCACTTCAGAGTTCATATTTTCAAGGCTGATTCAGACAAATGCATCTTATCAAATTTTATAAATCATTACTTTGTTTGTTTAACCTCCAGACGTATCACCACATTTTCATTGCAAAAGGCATTAGATCATTCTTGGGGCAAATACAGATGTTAATGGGACTGGTTTACCATAACAGATTGCTTTGTAGTTTTTGAGAGTTGCTATGCAACAATAGGGGATCACAGTGCAGTTAAAACCCCTGATTTTTAAAGTCCTGGGTAAAATATGGAGCATTTTCATAGATCTCTTGAATTGCCACCAAATGCCTGAGCCAATAGGTGAGGAACTTGTGTCTGAATTTGTAAGACTTCAGGGTCAACCAGCCCATCTTTGCTGTTATTAATGAGCATGATGAGCACAGCAATGAAGCTTTTCCAGCTTTACATTTGCTCTGTAGTTTTTATCTACGTGTACATTTCACAGGCAGAATCAATGTGGAAAAGCACTTTATAATTAATTTTTTACATATTAAATAACAATCCTGCATTGTTAAAACTTTGGGAAGAGATTATGCTGCTTTCCTTTTTGTTTGTATTTTGGCTGCAGATTAAAAGATAAAGCATGTCTTATAATTTCCAACAAGTTTACTGAGAGAGTCTTATTGAGCTATATTGTTTAGCAGCATTTAAATACTGTTAGGAATTGGTGAGATGCCTTTTTTAAAAAAAAAATTAAATCATTATTTTTTTTTAGAGTGGCATTTTCAGTCTCACCAAAAGCTTCTCGGCATCTTAAAATGTAAATTGCAGAGAAGCAACACAAAGGATAAAGAGAAGATTTTGAAGGCAATCACAGTGATCACTTAATTCAGTCTCTGCATATCCACTTGGCATAAGGTAATTAGAGTGCCACATTGCTGTAAAGACAGAAAGCTTAGGCTACCATTCTGACTCACCCAGACGATAATACATGATTAGAAGTCAGTGACAGATCACAACTGCTGAATGACCCACCAAGGTCTTATCAAGGGCAAATCGCATAATTAGCATGCACTTGGCTGGCAGAGGAGTACAGTGCTATTGTTCTGGCACAATCAAATTAGCCCAGCCAATGGGGTCACTGTTCCATGACCTCCAAGACATTTCGGGGTTTATTTTTCTACCAATGGAAACATAACAAAAAAGGAAAAAAAAAAAAAAGAAAGAAAAGCTGAACCCCCCAGCCTGCTTTAAAGTGAGCCGAAGTTGCTGCAGCCACTGCAAATGCCCATCACAAATGGATTTTTGGAACACACTCTGCCAAATCCTTAGTTCATCATGTATGGAATAAAGGAGTCTGCTAATGCAGTCTGACCCTGGGGGACACACATGTAATGGAGCCACTTTGACAGAAATCTGAGCATCCAGCCAGGCCTGGAACTCATTTATCCTGGATGCGGCCGCAGCGCTGTGCACGTGACGGGGGAGGGGGAGCCTTCATGCAAACACAAAATCTTGTCTTCATTATGATAATTAGCACAATTATCTTGATTTGCTCATTTTATCTGTATTTTCCCTAAGGTTTGGCCGTTTTATTTGTGTCTCTCTGCTGTTGCTCCTGAGCGGGGCTCTCAGTGAGAGCAGGAGTGGTTGGGCTGGCAGCCACCAAGACTTCAGGCGTGTCCTCCCTGGAATGCCGTTGCTCTGTGGCACAATGCTGAGTGTAAATTCCCTAAAACACACAAAGAGCGTTCCCTGTCTTCCCCTAGAACACCTCTCCTGGCTTTCCAGTGCTCACTGGGCCAGTAAGGAAGTGGAACCTTCCCTCCTGGCAGCACAGTTCTCCAAAGCAGTCAGAACCATTGGCTCTTATTCCTTACTTAGAGTTGGAATTGTTGGTATAAATGTGCTTTTTCCCCTTTGTTCTCAAAAGAGAAGTAAGGCTTTGAATTGATCTGCACACTGGTTAATATGCATGGGATAGAGGAAAGCCATTGGAACTTTTAGGAGAAGTGAGAAGGTGGCCTTTATTTGTATTCCCTTCCATTGCACTGCACGTATTTGGGCTGCGTATCCCAACCTCTCCTGGATAATTGGATCAAAAAGGTCTATAATGAATTGTCTCTGTCATGTCTGGGCCTCCATCACCGCTTCTCTTCACTACTGGGTTTTTTAAGGCTGGGTTAAGTTAACTCAAGATAGCAACTCTAAAATGTTTATATTTCATGAATTTAAAGATGAGCCTTTGCGTTCAATCGAAAGGGAAATGAAACACAGCATTCAGATTTCTTTTCAAGGATTTGGTCCCAGTCTTTTGCAGGTGGGAGAGTTGTCACGTAGGGTTTTTGTGTACAACAGGCTCTTTTCAGCCTTCCTCCTGGTTAATGCTGCATCATTGCAAACAGTGTTTGTGACATCACAAAAAGCAGGAATGATGTCACAAATAGAGAATTGACCTCGTAGTTTTGGACACGGGAAGAGGCTGTAGAGATGGGATCTTGTTACTTTTTTCCTGTTATAATTAGTATTTGTGGAGAGAGAAAAGTAATAAGTACTGAACTGATGCCTGCTCAAATAATATATTTCCAGTGTTTTACTGGGCATGAAATTTCACCTTTGAGCCAATTAAAAATTCCAGCTATAGCTTGGCTTTCAATGGACTGGGGCTTTATGCTGCTGAGGCTGCCTTGCTTGTAGCCTTGTAGAAGAGCTTTGTGATCCTTGTCTGTTCCCAAAAATACTTTTATAGACAAACTAAGGTTCTTTACCAAGTTATGGTTTGAGGATGAAATAGCAGAGTTTACTAGAGAAGGGAATTCAAATTGCACTGAGTGATTCAGGGTCTTCCCTAAGAATTAATTCTGACAATACCTTCCATTTATTGTAAATAGCTCAGCTGAGGCTGTGAGTCTGTGCCATTGAAACTTTTCCTTGGCTGGCAGAAAGCTTATTTCTAAAGGTCTCGTTGATTGTGCAAACACAGGAACATTTTCTTTCCTTGAGAATTAATATTGACTGTGTATAGAGCGCCGGCAGTACTCCATCCAGCCACAAAATCATATAAACATATATAATTACTCTGAAAATCTAATCTATTCCTGGATACTTAGGCCATGTGAGAACTTTTGTTTCCCCTGCATAAAATGATAAACTATATACAAAGAAGCAATTATGGTTGTTCTTGAATCCGAGAGAGATGGAAATTTACACTTTGTAAATATGGACCTGCTTTTCCTAAAAGGCATTTATTTCTGCAGTTTTGTAGAGGCGTGTGTTTGTATCTGGATGGATGTCAGTGTGGGGATGTTTACCTGCCTGTGTAGGAATAAAATGAAAAACTGTGCCTTTGTATACCCTGCCTGTGTAGTTGTATGTGTGAGCATGTAATAATTCATAGTCCCATAAGCTCTTGGTGGACATTGCTGCCTCAGTCACTCAGCCCCCACCATGAAAGTCCCCTAACAAACAGGATTAAAATTCACTCCTTTCAACCATCCCAGGCATTTATTCCTTCCTTTTCATTGAGCTACATTTGTCTGATTTAACAAGATAAGATTTGAGTGCTGATGCAGCCCGTTGTTAATGCAGCAGCCGCATCCGCCATACCATCGACACTGTGCATCAGAGGGATGCATAAATCAGGTATTCAAAAAAAATTAGATATGCAGCACACCAGTTTTATAGTCCCAGCCTCAGAAATTGAAATGGCCCAGATTAATGTATTATATCTTACACACTGTCCGAGTGAATCAACTTTAATATATTGAACAGATTCGCAGAACAAGACTTTGTTATCTAAGGAGCACTCGGAAGAAGGAATTGACCTGAGGATTTGATTTGGTTCAGGTAGTTCATGTTGTACAGCAGCATTTGAATAGTTTCACATAAAAATAAAATTTGTATCAGAAATATTTCACATCATTCTGGGCTCGTTCGTATTGCGGCTCTGCAGCGGGGCAATATTACAGAAACAATGTCCAGCAAAAAGATGATTTTAACCTTTGCTTCAGACATGTCAAAACAATATAATGTAATTTTAATGCAAACTGCTGCTTCGTGGCAGAGGCACCTCCACACACTGACTTGAACTAGTTTAGGTTTATGCTGAAAATGAAAAGCCCATTGAATTTCATACAGAATGGAAATGCCACAATTTACACTGGGTCTGTGTTCTGTTGGAAGCTGTGCAGGGACAGAGTCTGGCTGTATCTCTACTGACAGCCCATAAAACAACTTTACCTGCACAATCAAGGGCAGATGAATGTTAACGTGGGTGGGGTGTCCCTTTGGTTGTGAATGACCAGCGCTATTAGGGCAGAGTGGGGGTGGCTGTTTGCTTATTGAAAATACAACAAAAACCTGACGGAGCAGGAGAGGCAGAACAAGACATCTGATGTGTGTGTCAAAGGGTTGTAGAGCACCTTTGCAGAGGTGTTTATCCCATTTATTCCTTGCTCTGAATTATCCATTTCCTGGGTAATTTACCCCTAGTTAACCACAGCTGTAATTTTGGATGGGTGGTTTGGTAGCTCCTCTCAGTTTTGTACAAAACCAGATGGGGTTTACTGGGTAGGGAGTCACCTTGTGCTGGAGTCTGAGGGAGGAGCTGTCTGGGTACAGCCACCCCTTTCCACGTGGGAATGCCTGTAAAGGCAAAGGATAACTCAACACTTGCCCTGTAATTGTGCTGTGCTAATCAGCACTGAGGTGAAATGCCATATTGAGTGTTTGTCTTAAGGGGAACCAGGCAGATTCTTTTGGTGTTTGTGCTCCTGGAGGTGCAAGAGATGCTGAATGGGATTTGGAAATTCCCAGCCATCTCACTGTACTGGAAATTGGTGTGAGTCTGTGCTTCTCAGGCATCTGGTGCCTCTAAAATATGGCCAGGGAGGACTGGAGTCTTTTAAGGCTGCCCTTTTAGAGCATGTTATGTCAACCTATTTGTGCTGTTTACAAGACAGATGTTTAAAGAGATGAGGGTGGACTGGGGCTGATGTGGTGTCATTATGGAATAGCATAGACTATAGGGATCATCCTGCAGGATTGTACCAGGAGCTGAAGGTGGTGTTGACTTATCCCACAGGAAAGCAATTAACAGCACAGAGAGAAGCCAATCCTTGGCTGGGCTTTTGGGGAACAGGGATCACACAAATGCACTGCTTCAGTGACCATGACCGTAAAAGGAGCTGGTGGAGATGGGCGGGTATTTTTTCAGTCATTTGAGACTCTCTGAGGCCACTCTGGGCACTGGACAAACTTGCATGTTTTACACTCTGTCCAGAAGATATAATCCAGCCTGAATGAATTTCCCAGTCCTTATTTTATTTTCCATAGCAAATGTTGTAATTCACAGTAACGTAATGGAAAGTAAATTGTAGTAAGTGCATTGCCTTTTTGCCTTTTGTAGCTTGAAAGCAGAATAATAGCAAATTAGAGTAGGTTCATATTATTTTTCAACATGCAACATCCCCCTGCCGCCCTCATGCCTGCCCCAGCCACTTTATATGACTTACGGTCTTTCTTCAAAGAAAGAATGATAAGGCCTGGTCCAACTTTGTCTATCTGCAGTGATATAAATGAGAGAGATTATTATCAAATTACCATTTAGTGTGGGCTGCTGGAAAGAGTAATTTTTCAAGAAAACCTCAGGGTCAATCAGCCTTGAAGGAAAATCTTGGTTTATCAACAAATTCGCCATCCACTTGTATATAAATAATCACCTATAATTAATGTTAAAGATGGACAGAAATCCAAAGCAAAAATGTAATTTTTAAGGTATGCTTATCCTTTACTGTGAAGATCTGGCTCTTTTGCTCAGTGTTGTTCTTGAGTGAGGAGACCCTGTGCAAATCACTGGTTTTCATCAAATGATCTAAATGTGTACTCAAATTGTTTGGTGAGCAGGTAGGACTTCAATATGTCCTTGGTGACCTCACAGCTGAATTTCCCTGGCCTTTGTTAGCTCTCAGTCCTACCAAGAGTAGCTCTCTTTAAAACTTCTCTTCTTTTTGCTTAATTCATAAGTTTTTCCCCACTACAAAAACCAGATCTCATCAAGTTTACAAACTCGTGTTAGAAACTTGTAAATCAGTATGAGCAGGAATATCCGACAGGATTCGTGCCACTGTTCAAGTGCCCCGACAATTATGGGAACATTTTAAACCCAAGTTATTCCAGTGCATTAAATATAACTCTTTAATGCTGCAGAGTCTGTGTCTTCCATCTGTTCCATCAATTAAACTCTACATTGATCTATGAAGTTATTAAGCATCAGCTAAAGTTCCAAACAGATCTGTTTTGCCACCAGTAGAAATCCTGTCTTTAGTAGGAGCAATACTATCATTTCTTACAGACCCCCCAAGTCCATTTTTTTTCAGATTTCTATAAAATTTCTTTTGTTACCAAGTTAGATTTGAGCACTGTGATTCCTGCCAGTTATTAGAAGGTCTTGCTCTGAGGATGGTTGTTAGGGGGAGAGGTTAATTCTATCTGAGAGGGTTCTTATTTTAGCATTTCAGGCTCAGCCTTGAGGTGCTGCTTGTTATATTGCACACAGAGGCAGGCCCTGAGTTTTTTAACCATAATCCAGTGGAACCTTGTTTATCCACTTAGGGAAAGGTAGAAAATATAGGCAAGAGGTGAATGATGTTCTTGCAGATGGGCTTTTCTCACTGGTGGATAACCTTCTTCCATCAAGATGGAGCTCCTGCCTGATCTCACATTTAATTCCAAATTGGGAATTCTGCAGCTAATAAGACTAATAAGTAAGGAAAGCATGGTTAAGAGGACACAACAAAAGGGAGACAGTTCTGTCTTTTGACAAAGTTAGAGGTGGCAGCAGTTTGCCACTGTCCATTTTGCTCTCTAGGACACTTGTCAGGCCAGATCCATCTCCAGGATTTTGGAGACCACAGAGAGTTATGACAATGGACAGATCCCTGGCTGTGGGTAACAAAGCAGTTATTGGTGCTGGCATGGTCCTAGACATTTCCTTTTGACATAGTGTTGATCTCCTTATGACACACTGAAGTTTAACTGAGTGACTTTCATCCCAGTACCAGTTTATTCCCAGGGCTAGGGAAGGGAAGGGATTGCTCCAAGCACAGGGAAAGGTGTGCTGATGGTAGTAGGGGAAGAGTCCCTTTCAGGGTTGTCAAACACCGTGGGTGACAACGTTATCTTTGTTGGATCAGAAAGTAGAAGTCTCTTGACAAGAGAGAATCCCTGCCTCAAGAACTCCACAACAGCAAGAAGCAGAATTGTAACCAAATACCCCTTTTCAAGGTGTAATGAGTAAATTGTCCCTTATTAAACACCTTTGCAAGTTGAGGATCCTTAAGTTCAGGATTAACTTGTCCTGAGCCACACTTTGATCTTGGCTGGGTGTGCTTGAGACACACAGAAAAATGTGAGGCCTATAGGTCAATCTTGCCAAGCCACACTGTGCCTATGCCCTTCCTTACAGACTCCACTAGCAACGCTGGGGAGTTTTGTGCAAAGTTAGCTCCTCCCCCTGTGGCTTTCTGGAGTCTCCTTGTCCCTGGGGAACGAGCTGTATGTGTGACTGCATAGAGAACAACCCCAAATCCCAGTCTCTCACGCTCCCTGTCACGCTTTTGTGTGGACCTAACTCACTCTGACTGGGGGACAGCAATAGGAACAAAAACTCTGAGTACTGAGATCGTGGCAGGTTGGAAAGTTCCCCGTGGATGCCCCATTCCTGGGAACTGCTCGGCAGGACCTTGGCCTCCAAAGCTTGTCTGTGGGATAAGAAATTTAAAGGAAGACACCAACACCTGCGTTCCTGGAGGTGAAGGGAAAAGTGCAGCAATGGGGGCTCATTTTGAAAAGAAACTAAGCAGTAACAGGTTAGAATTCAGCAATCATTTTCAAAATGCTTTTGAGAAACACATATAACAACAAAAAGTATTTTTATATTATAGATTGAATATTTATCAGTCCTGTGGTGTTTCAAGTCTGCTGCAGTTCAATGGTTCTAGGCTGGTGAATAAAGATGCTTGTACAGCTATGTGCTTTTCATGACAGCAAAGCTGCACCTGAACTTTCCCCCAGAAGAGTCTGTGAACAAATGGCTGTATCTGAGACACAACTGGCTGTTGGAAGGCAGGTTCTTTTCCTAGGTCTTCCTCTTCCTTGAAGAAATAACCTTCCATTGCAGTGCTGCCCTATTTTTATAGTCCCTTTTATTCCCAGCAGTTTACATGTCTGTGTCATCCAAAATATTGCACTGGCCTTATGGGGCTACTTTTTTTTCTCCCTATTTATTTTCTGGGCTGGAGCAGGATTTCTGCATTTTTGCCTGCCTTCCTTCCCAGATGTTATTTTGCTACTGGTTCCTTGCAACACCACAGAATGCTTTTGCAGCTTACTGTCAGACTTTATTTGGATGTAGTGCACAGTCTGAAATGTTCTATATAATAAAAAATGTAAAATTGCTGTAACACTGTCCTGCAACACCTTAACATTGACTTCAAAACAGGGAGGAAAAAAATCAAGGTGCCCATTCCATTTCAGGCTTTAAAATTCTTCCCCTCCTTTGCAATTACATGTGAAATGAAATGAAATTGTGGAGTGATATTCTGAACCTAAAAGCTGGTGTAATTCATTCCATGCCCACTCCGTTGGGTTTTTTTAATCTGTACTTTTAATTTCTTATGCAGAACTTTATCAGTCTATCTTTAAGAACATGTCTAGTGGAAAAATCCAAACCTCTTCCTTATCAAGTCTTACTTCTCAAGTTTTTAAAATGACATTTTAATAGAGGAGTTATTTCAATTAATCAAATTTTTAAAAAGTAATAAGGGTGCCTGGAATGCACGGAATGTCAAAACATCTGGTTCTGAGATTTTTGCAGTGATTTCTGCAGTGCTTTAGAAGGATGGCAGCTAATGATATGAATCAGCAGCCCCAAAATATTCCCTGCTCAGATAGTAGAAACCCTCTTGAATTAGGTTTTTTTTTTTTTGGTGCAGGATTAAAAATCAAATGGAAACTCATGGGCAGTAAAAAATAAATTAGTGAGATTGAGCTGGCAAAATACAATCATCTCTGTTGTGGCTGTGAAAGGTGGCCTGAAAAGTACTTTTATCAAGGTGTCTTTTTTTGGGGCAGTTTACACTGGATCTGGTGGTGGTGTTCCAGAGGGGTCATTAAGATAAACTTTATACTGATTTAAAACTGAATGAGTTGGGAAGGAAAACAATACAAGCAGAAGAGGTTTTTTTTGGCTGGAGGACAGGATTTTTCAGGTTTCCAGCAAATGTAGTTAGGTTGGTGACATTTTTACTGAGGTACACAAGCTGATCAGATGAGTGTTCCTGCAGAGAATCCTCCCCCAGCTGTCACTCACCCTTCAAGTGAGATGAGGACAGGACATTTGATAAAGTTGGAAAGAAGAGACAGAGGAAATCCTGTTACAACTTCCAGCTATGCCTTTGGGGAAAGCACTGTTCATTATTTCCTGATGCTTTTTAGGATTTTCCATCATGTCATTCACTTCTTTGTGGATAAATATTTCAGTGTGTATCCTCCAGTGGCTGTGTCTTCCAGATAGCAACTTTTCTTCTGGCAACTTGGGGAGAAGATTTTATGTCTTATTTAAGAAAGGCTCTCCCCCATCCCTGCTCCAAGTGTTTATGGGAGCACCTGGCTTTAGGGAACCTCAATAGTGCTTTCAGAGAGTGAGCTACTTTGTTGTGCCTATTTTTCATTATTTATAATCTCATCAAAAGATAGTTTATAATAAGGGGGGTAAAGTTCAACCCTCTGTGATTTAGGTAATTTACAGATTTATTTAGCAGCACAGTAAATTGGATTGCTTCTGGCTTTCTTAGAAAGTAGTGAGTTTGTAGATCAGAAAGTCTGCAGTTATACACAGAGTGTTAACCCTTGATGAAGGAAAGCATCTGTGATGGCAATTTCCTGGGACCATTTTTCAGGAGGAGGCTTGTTGTGCTCTGGCACGTGATTTATTTATAAATTTATCCGTTTTAGATGCACGGTTTAAATTGCTACCAGTGTGTTAATAAATGTGCTACTGTTCCTTATGCTTTATTGCCTTTGTGGCTGGAACCCAGAGTGGTGGAACAAGAGGTGGAAATTGGATACCAACCATGTCTGTGCGGAGAAAAACATCTTGTGACTGTTCCTCCTTCCTCATCTCCTCCCTTTGATGGTCTGACCCCCACCTGCTCCTTCTCCAGGGCCCAGGCCTGTCCTGTGCTCCTCTGCACCTGGCCAAAGGATGTTTGATGTTTTTATTCCCAAGTTACGGCTCTGGGCAGGCAGGAGATACTCATGGCAGCTTTGGTGGTCACAGCCACCTGAATCTGAAAATGTTTCTCCAGCCCATTAAAACCTTCTCCTGCTCTGTTGCATTTTGTGCTGATACTGCTGTACTCTCTATAGGAGTGACAGGTGTCCTTTTGAGTATAAACATCCCTCAAAATGTTTTACAAAATCGTTGAGGGTGTATTGAGGAACAAATTAGAACAAGTTGTACATCTGGTTGTTACTAAACAAAGTCCACGGGTTTCCTTTCCACAAGACTTGAACAAACAGCATAATATTCCAAAGCAGGGGAACATTTTCCAGATTTGAAGCTAAGGTTTGAGTTTAAGCAAAAAAAAAAAAAATGGTGATGTGTTCAGGAAAATCAAGATTTTTTTTACTAACACAGAATATGGTCAAAAATATACAAACACCATCAAGTGCAATTACCAGTGAGTAAAGTGAATATTTCAGATCTTGATATTTGCATGTCCTGTCACTTTATGTTCAGAGATTTTTGGTAGGAAATCAAGTTGCAAGCAAATTTTCATATGAATGGAAATTTGGCCATGGTAGCCTTGCAGTGACTCTGAAAAGTCAAGTTTTTAATATAATGTCTTCCTAATGAACATTTTAAACCAAAGAGGTTTCATGCATGAATTTTAAAGTTTCACTGAGGGACAGACATATACTTAATACACTTGTTCTGGCTGAGATGGGTAATAATAATTTTTAAACCCCTAAGTGGTCAAAATGTCAAGTTTATGGCTAATACAGACTGTAAGAATTTTCTGTCAAGTGTTAATGATAAACTCACTGCCTGTAAAAACTACAAAAGGACAGTGCCTCTTTAACAGGGACTACTGTTTGTGCTCCATGGAGCTTTGCAGTATTAGTAAAGCAGCATGAAAGAGTTGATTTTCATTTTATGTTGTGCTTGTGAGGCATTAACATGATGTTCTAACACTTGTAAATGAATACAGCTCTTGCCTAATCTGTCATTTTAATGCCTTATAGATTTTATTTCACTCTGTGTTGTACCAGATTCTCAATAATAATAATCAACTGCTTTGTTGTTCTCTTGCAGAAATTAAATTTCTGTAGTGAGTGTGCAACTAATAAAAGATGTTGCTTGAGGAAACAAAAAATAAATATGATGAATCATAAAAGTTGTATGTAGGGGGTTGCTCATATATGAAAGACAATTACTGAAGCAGTGGTAAATTCATCTGATTCTCATATTGTCAACATCTTAATAACTCTCACAAAGGGCTTGCTGGAGCAGCTTTGTCGGTGTTGCTGTGTGTAATCAGCACCGTGACCCCCATGGACACTGATGTGGGGGAGCCTGGTACAGGAATATATTTAGTGTTTTAAAAGGGTTCTGACATTCCCCTGCTGTGCTCTTGCTGAACCTGAGAAACTGCTGCTAAACCAACTCTGCCACCTGTGTGAGGCCAGCCCTTTGTGCCCTGGTTATCTGCAGCACCACAGGGGGATGTCCAGGAGCTGGGAGAGAGGAGCTGTCCTCGTTGTGTTGGTCAAACTGACCCTAACAGAGTGAAGGGGAGCCTTGTTTGCCACAAGTGTCTGACTGGCAGCCCTGCCTGGATAAATACAAGCTTCTAAATGTGGCTTCTGAGAATGTTAAATACAGGTTAGGCTTTGGCTTCACTCCTGGAAAAGCACAGAGAAATAAAAGTAGGAGAAAAAAAGTTTTTGTACAAACTCCTGCCTTTGAGGGGCTCCTTTTGGATTCTGTCGGGGTCTCCTTATTCTTTAGGCAGCGTGGTTCAGTACAAAATAGTCTGTGACTGTAGGAGGGTGTATGGGTCGGGTTTGGGATTAAACCAGCTGCAATATCAGGTACAGCTTACTGATAGCCACTGGTTTCTCCTTGAGGGATTACAAGCGCAGGTGACTGGTAGCCAATACCATTGCTTCATCCCTTAAACCCCTTCTTTCCCAAGGGAGGTGGCTGTGACCAGGGAACCTGTGTGATGGGTCTGTAAAAGCAAAACTTGCTGTTTGGTGTGGTCTGCTCTCAATGCTCCCCCCTCTTTTGGCTTCTACCTGACAACATGGCTGCTAATTTCTCCTTCCAGTAGTCAGTGCTGTAATTCCTTCTGTTTGATGAAGTACATGCAAAAGGATACAAACAATCTTTTATAGGAGAGCAGGGGAGTTGATAAGGCTGTTTAAAGGCTCAATTCCTAAAACAATTTTGCATCCAACCGTTCCCATTAGGCATCAGGATGAAATAACAAAAGTTCCTAAACAGCTCAGTTTCATTTTAGTAGCAACCACAGGATACCCAGCAGTTCTTGAAACTGGTTTTTTTTCCCCAAAAGGAACTTGAAGCCCCCTAAATAACCAGAAACTGCTGAGGAGAATGGAGTATCAGCTTTGATCTCAGCTGTGATCCTGCAGCAAGGAGGGGCATTAGGCAGGGAATAATTTCAAGAGGGTTTATATTGGTGGTGCCAATTTCTTATTTGGCCTGAATCCAGAGCTGGTGACAATGGTTGGGGCTGCATGGGGACAGAACTTCTCCTGTCCTGTAACACTAAGTGTGGACCTGGAAGAAAACCTAGATGCCATCTTCTCTCATGGAAAAGTCTATATTTAGTGATGATGTTAAACTATTTCCCTGCTTGTATCCAAATTTACAGAAAATACTTTTTTTTTGTTTGTTTTTTGTTGCTAACTGGTATTTAATGGCCTTACATTTATTGATGTTGGCACAGGCCTAGTCCTGCCTGTGGGACTCCCTGCCAAAGGCCTGGCGAAGGTGAGAGCACCTGTAGGAAGAACACAGGTAGAAAAGCAGTGTTGGAAACCTTGGGACCACCCCAGAACGCACCTGCTTCATAAAATCAGATCATTCAGGCTCCCTTAAGTCCAACATCTGGCCTGAAGCAAGCTCATCCATTAGACCAGACCAGCTTGCTCAGAGGTTTTGTCCAGTGGGGTCTTGAAGCTCCAAGGCTGAGCCTGCACAGCCTCTTTCAATGCCAGGACTGAAATGCCTTTGTCCCCTAATGGAATCTCTGATGTTGGGTGTTTGAGTGGGTTTGGCTGAAACTGGCTCTAAAATCAGGCGCTGGCTTTCAAGACAGGGCTCTGTGGGCCAGCAAGCCCTTTGTTTGCATCTGAGCTTTACCTTGAACTTGCTGAGTGCCTTCCAGATAGTCACTGTTACCCCTCTGTCTCAATTTCTCCAGTCATAAAATGGGGATAATAATCCTTACCTACCCTACTGGGTGTTGTGAGGATTAATTAGTTGTTGGTACAGCATGTGAAAGATGTAAATAGCCACATAAATGCTGGATATTATCATTATAATGAGAACCACACAGCACTGGAAGACAAGAAACTGTCTCCAAATAGGCTGCATGTGCCATTGTGACCCCCCCAAGAACAGCTTCTGGGGTTTGTTTGAAACACCAGCAGGCACCAGGCTTCCAAATCCATAGTTTGATGCTCCGCTGTAGCTTTGAACATTTCTTTTTCTCTTGCCAGTTATTTTTTTTAATAGTCAGTGCAAGTTGGAACAACAGTCCCAGGTAAACATATGTCGTGGTCCTGCTTGAATAAGCACTTGCTTTTATGTTGTTTACATTAAATGTATAAGGATCATTAGGAGGACAAGGTGACACAGTCAGTTATTCTGATGGCCTCCAGGCACTTCACCACTGACACCTGGGTTTGAATTCCAATTGGAGACGACCCAAATTATTGTAGAAGTGAGAAGTTTGTCCTCCTGAAATTGCGATTCACCATCCAGATGTCTACTATAGTAATCCACACTTTGACAGCACTTTATTGAATTATATTGTGTAATTTAGCAGATAATCTTAAACCATACCCCCCAAACCAAACCCATGAGGAGGACTTGTCAGGGCTGCTGTGACACATCAGTCACTGTGCCACCAGCCAGGGCTGTACTGAGTGATCTCAGCAAGTCCAGGAGCCAAGCACCGTTGCTGGGAATGTTAAAATGCCCACCCAAGAGTAAAAATTCTGTCTTTAGAACTCTTTGTACAAAGTAGGACTCTCACCATTGTCATCGAAGTCATTGGGTCAGATCTGATTTCTTTTCTTCCCCCTGTATGAAATGGGAAAAAAAAATGCTGTTCATAGATTTCTGTTTAATAGTGTTTGCCAGACAAAGTAGAATTTTCACAGCACAAGTTCTATAGCTCGAGAGTCCTATTCACTCAGCATTTATTTTATAGGTCTTTTATCCACCCTTTCTGGCTTAAAAAAAGAAAAACAGGGAATTTACCCACTTAAAATAAGCTTTGCACCAAAACTGTCTTCTGGGGATTTTTTTGTAGTGTTAATGAAATCTCAAGAAGACATTAATAATGATCTTCAGGCACAGAACTCATAAAATTAATATTAACAGCTAAAAAAGAAGATGTATTTCCCACTCCATCAGAAAATGTATACACTTCCCTTTCCATAAACATGGCTTTTTCAGGTGATATTTTATAGTGACGTGGGATCCCGCTGTGTGAGCGTGGCTGTGGGAGCAGGAGCTGATGTGTCCTGGTGCTGCATTCGAGGCTGGATTTGGCTGCAGCTCTGGGCCACTGACTCCCCTCCCTGTTGGAATTCCCTGTGCTTTGGCATTTTTGTGCCCAGAACATCAGGCAGGTGCTGTGAGGTATCGAGTTGGTTATTCTTCTGAAGGTTCTGGAGGAGGAGCAGTTGGATTCCCAGGGAGCAGTGAGTTAAGTTTTGTTGTAGTAAGAGTTTTGTACCAGTGGGCCATGCCTGGATATCTGCACAACCAACGAGGACACTGTAAGGGTGTTGGGTTTCCATGGTTTTTACAGTCTTCTTTTATTCAACTATAGATTAACAAGGAAATGCAGAGCAAATCCAGCCCAGCTTTGAAGTTCCCACTGTGGAACCATTTTATGCAAGCTCAGACAAAGTCGAGACTTGAAATACTTTGGTTTCTTGTTCATCTATTGATCTGAGTAGATTTTAATGTGCATATTCCTTCTGACAAGTATCACTACACTTCAGAGTCACAAGCCAGCCCAGATGGTGTGGAGTTGTGAGGTCACTTTGACAGGAAATGTTCCTGCCATTGACAAACTATCCATCTACAGCTCACACAACCAGGGAATACCGTGCTGGAAGGTGCCTGTTTAAAGGGGGTGGTGAGAGAAAGAAACACTGAGAGGCTTTTTCCAGCTCACCCATAGCTGGGCTGGAAGTTGTTGTCATAATCTAGTTAATACAAAAAAATCTTCAAGGAAAAGGAGGGTTGCTGTGGGGATGCTGATAAGGCTGTGTCTGATAAAATGTGTTTTATTTTAGCATTTTTTGTTTATTTTGCTCTTATATGTGGTTTCTAGCCACATAAATGTCCAATGTTTTTAATTTAGCTAAGTGGTTAGCAGGGGTATCTTGTGGCAGGAAGTCCTGTAGTCTATTTTTTCACTGTAAAAAAAGAAAAAAAGCCATGTTTTGAATTTGCTACTGTCTGATTGAATTAATTACATAATTAACTTCTTGAACACAACAGATGAAAAGTTTATTTTTCTGCTGCTTTTAGGTGGCTTTGCCATGACTTAGCAGGAGAATTAATACCCAACCAGGGCTCAGCTTTATGTGGTTCAGCACAGAGATTGTGTTATCCTTCTGCTGCCATTCCTGCCTGCAAACACTTTGGCATTCCTGTGAAAAAAAGTTGAGTTTTGCAGCGTTTGGAGTTTGTATTTAAAAAGAACCACCTCGCAAATGTGATTCTGGCTGGGGATTATTATCTTGATATGTTGCTAATTCCTGAATAATGATGTGTATGGGGAGTTCTGATGAAGGATGTGGAGGAAGATGATTGAAGGCACTTGCAGGTGGAAGTCACAGATTCCTCTTGGATGGTGACAGTTTCCAAGCTCTGTATGGCAGATTTTTCTCTGGCCTAATATGTAGTTTATCATATTTCTCTCACTTTTTATGACTGATTTATCATTGCTTTGAGTTCTTTTTCTGAGAATGCTCCCAGCACCCAGCAATGAATAAATGCAAATGGTTTTTTATGGTGTGTGGAAAATGACTCAGTATTTTCTTTAATTCATTACAGTGATGAGAGTATTTCTGGAGTGTACAAATGTTTTTTCAAAACATTTTTTCAGGGTGTATAAACCATTCAATTGGTCAATGAGTCTCTCTCAAAGGAGTGTGGGCATCATTTTCAGTGGGACACACGGAACCTGAGGTGCACGTTACAGCTGGGTGAATTTGGGGTTTTGCATGGTTTTCTGCAGTTTTTTGGTTGGAGGTTGTTTTGGGGTTTTTTTCCTTTGTGGGGGACATGACCCAAAATGTAGAACAAAAATGATGGGAGGCATGCAAACCTACTGGAATATCTATTGAAACTAGAAAGAAAAATGCTTCTCCGGACCCTTGTGAAGCAATATTGCTTAATTAACCCTACTTAAGCCCTACCTTGTGAAAAGGTTAATGGGATTTTTAATGACCTTGAGTGGTCAAGGCCTCAATTTTACATTTCTTCTGAAAGAAAATGGAAAATAGAACAAGAAAGCTGTTCAAACTTCTGTGAATCTGGGGGAAAAAAATCTGGTTTACAGCAACAGTTCAGGTCATTTCCTATTTCATTTGAAATGCTTTCCCCCCTTCCTTACCTTGGGCATCAGGTGGATGTTTGATGCGGCTGGGTGTGGGTTGGGTGGAGATGCTCTGCAGGGAAAGAGCTGAACACAAACTTGGCAGAGACAGAACACTATCCCCTCACCTTCAGGGAGTATTTAGAGTCCTACTGACTAGGGATCATTGCATTGATACAAAAGCCAGGTTCTCCCTTACAAGAATGCACATAATTAATTTAATTTTTGCTGCTTTTCAGTAAGCCATGTCGGGTCATTTTCAGACATTTGCTTGCAGAGGCACTCGAGCTCCAGTTTGACTGTGGGTACACATTTCTGGGTGTTTTTACCTGGAAAGAGCAGAGGTTGTGGGATATTCCATGAATTAGGAGAGCTGTGGTAGCACGGTGCTGTTAGTCTTTGCGAGCCGGCCTCCAGAGGGTGATACAGATGTTCTGCCTGGTAGAAAACATACACACATACTAATGAGTGCATTGTAAGAGTTAATTAATGAGAGAGGTATTGCTTGTGTGCAGTCAATACAGTGATGCATTCATCCAGAGGGTCAGGAATGTGCTTTCTTTGAATTTATCTAACATGGTACGTAGCAAAACACTTGGGGTGCTGCAGATGAAGCTATTAATTGCATTAAAAACTGGCCATAATTAGGTTGGGAATGTAACTGTAATCTCTGGGATCAATGGTTCCTGACACCTGTCAAGTGGCAGGAGGGTAAAACCTTTTATAACCCTGATGAATACGTGCCTGTGTCACATCCTTATCACACAGAGCAGTGAACTTTATAGGTTGGAGGGTGGAATGAGCTGCTGTTAAATCCAGACTCCCTGGAATAACGTCATGTTTTGCTCCTGTGGCCATGTTCAGAGTGGTGTGATTGTTTGGCATTCCTCTGAAACCAGGGAACTTGAGTTTGGCATTATGCTTCACCTACCTGCACCTCCACAATTCCTGTAAAATATGTGTATGCTGCCTCAGTACAGAGAGACACTGTGACCCAAGACTTGATTAAATCAAAAGGAGCATTTAAAAATTGCTGAACTTAAACCATGTGTCACTTCCATCTAATTTGTGGGAAGCTGTTAAATAAGTCTTCCTGTCTCCCCCAAAAACACCCCAAGGATCTGTTCTCTAATGCACTGTTCTGTATAAACAAGTATAAATGTTTAAAAAGTAAAGAATACTAATCAAGAGATGGAAGACACGCGCTGCTTAATAAATCTTGCCTTCAATTTATTTGTCTAGTATTACAAAGGCAGAGGAGATATCAATTAATATAGGCAAAGAGGACCCATAATTTATAATTAACTGGCAAGTGGGTTGTAACAAACAGCAGCACTGAATCTAATAGCCAGTAGAAAAATAACTGGTGTTGATTTGTCCCTCGGCAAATTAATAGAGTGCTTATCAATGACAGGGTTACATAAAACTGCTAAATAAATAATCATCAGTGAGTTAGAGTGAAGCAGATCTTTAACAAGCTTAATCTGAACCTCTTGACATCTGCAGACTATGAAGAGATTAAATGCTAAGAAAGAGAAGATGCACTATGCACATCATAAGCATGCTCAGGAGCTGGGCGACGTCGTGTTCTGGGGTAATGGGAAACAAGGAAACATTTTTATTGCAAAACTACAGTGAAAAATGGTTTTCATTATAATTAGACTGAAAATTATAAAAGGAATATCAAAGAAAGGCTGAATTGGAATTAACCAGATGAGAATGGCACTACATTGCTAAGCGATGAAAACACATCAATGGAGCTGCCTTTGATATATTTTTGGCTCAAGGTTTTTTCTTGTTTTTATTACTCACCTTTGTCCACTTCTGGTTTCTGTGTCACTTTTGCTGATATTCCCTGGTAGCCCACTTAAATCGTCATAACAGCTGAGCAGTGCACCTGATTTTCAGAATGGGTCTTATTTATGAGCCTGGAGATATATATGTATATTTGGTGTAATTTCCAGACATGTTTTTCTTTTGCAAAGGCTTTTTGTGCAGTAAGTCCATGTATTAAGGTCTCTCCAGCCTAATGATAACAGGAGCTGGTTTTGTCCTGGAAAGCTCAGAAGACTCAGCTAGAGTCATGCTGGGAAGTCTTAAAAGGCTTTGTCTCCAGGTGGAGATGTACAGGAATATTGTGCAGGAGCAGAAGAGAGCCAAGGCTGTTTCCCATTGTGCTGGATGCTCAGGGATTGGAGATGGAATGCAGATCCCAGAGGTCACCAGTAGCTCCTTGCAAGGCTGCTGGTAATCAGTTCCTGGCTGTGTCCTTTGCAGATTTTTGGCACTAAGGAGAGGAAAGGGCTTTCCTCTGTAATCCACCTATGGATTAGCCTATAGTGTGAATTCCCTGGGAATTAATTCCTTGTAGTTTTCCCTTGAGGCCTCTCTCCTTTTTCTGGTCCTGAGAAGAAAGAAATTTCCTGCAAGTGAGACTGCTGGTTTTTGGGACAGAGAGGGAATAAAGCAAAGCTCAGTAACTTCATCAGAAAGCCTTGTTGGCACTTGCAGTATGCACACCTGGAGCAGAGTGTGGTGAAGAGCTGCAGGTCATCCTGCTTTTTTTATCTGTGAAAGCAGAGCTACCCTGATATGGGTGGGCAGCCTGTGGTGAAGAGCATCCTTTTGGGAGCTCATACCTTCCCTTCCATCCCTTCCAGTCCTCTCATCCTGAAGGAGCAGAGGCACTCCTGGTGTGTTCCTACACCTTGGAGGAAGTGTTTCAAGAAAGGTAATGAGGCCATGCAGGTACCAGAGATGAGCCTGAATTACCTTGGTTAATTATGAATAGGAGGCTAATTCCATGATTTTCTACCTTCATGCTCAGGTGGGGATTTTTTTGAGGAAAGTGGTGAAGGTGTTCGCTGGAATTCAATTGTAGATTTTCCCAGACCTCTCTATCATTGCTGGCAAAGAATTTTATTAGCAAAAGAAATGCTGTCTTTATATCCAGCTCCTCTTTTGCCCCTTTTCTAGACTCTTGTCCCTGTAGAGGCTGGGAAGGAGAATTTTTAGGAGCTGAATGGAACAAAGTGAAATTTTTCCTTGTGGGTGGCAGTGGGAGCTGCAATCATGAGAGAGAAACCTCATACCAATAATGCTGGTTTATTTTTGTGTTGCTCTCCCAATTTTTATTCAGAGACTGAGTCACCACTTGAAAAGAACAGAGTAGGGCCTCAATTTTCTTCTTCCTTAAATTAAGCCTTTCTCTAGTGGACCAATGCTGTCTGGTACCATGCTGCAATAATTGATCAATATATTGATGTATGAATGGGGTTTTGGTGTGCTTTGGGGTTGGTTTTGGTTTTTGGGGTTTTTTTGGGGGGTTTTTTGTTTGTTTTGTTTTAATAAAGAGAACATAGTAGCTGCACACACTGCTGTCAGCATGTTGGCAGGATGGCCATGTCTGAGGTGCTATCAGGGAGGTTACAGGGCATTCATCAAAATCAAGCTGATGCAAGCATGAATACTCCCCAGAATGAGACCTTTATACTGAAAAAATGCTGAAGGCTGAAAAGGGGCTAATTTATTTAAATTATCTGTATACATGTCAAGCCCCACAGTTACCAGAGGAAACTGACAATCGTAAAAGAGAGCTTTTCTTAAATTCAACAACAAAATCCTAACAGGGGAAGTTATACCAAGAAAGCCTGAGCAACTGAGCTGATAATCATCTGTAGTGATGCAGATACACAAAAATACAGTTTTGTGCTATTAAGCTTTTAAATGTCAGTAAATGGCAGTTTAGTAGATAATTTGCTAATAATGATTACATTTCTCATTAAAATGTTTCCTTCATTATTCTTCAGGTAGAAATGTGTAATTCAATGATTGTTACATCAATTATACTTAAAAAGCTTATTAAAATACTGAAATATTATCTCTCATAGCCAGAGTACTTTAAGAGTTCTGTACTAATTACAAACAGAATAAACTCTTGTAATATCACCATTTGAATTGATGCCTTATAAATTCTTAATGCAAAGCTAACATATAAAGTGTAAATCAAATATATAGATCCAATAAAACAAAACCTTTTTAATCTTGTTTTACCTTCAAAAGGATTCTGATTATTGTAATTAAATAATGCATGATATAATAAAGATCTAGAATATGTGATTATTTCATTGGCAATTGAATATTGGTGCTTTTTATTTATGCAAGTGATTTATCACAGACAATATGCATCAAGCACTAAAATATTGATACAATTATACCTATCCTGCTGAACCAATAAAAAACCCCTGTGACATGGCTCTCTGCTGATGCTACAAGGATGGTTTGAAATCCTTGTTAAATTTTAATATTCTGATGTGCTGGGTTATGCTAATTCTGCTATGGAATAATATCTCCTGTTTTGCTTTTCTTTCTGTGGGGTTACAAATGCAGCTTCACTTGGCGTGGCACGCTCTGCTTGCAGCTCTGCTGGTCACTCCTAGGAAGGGACAGCAAAAGGCAGCTTTGAATTTCACTTTTCAGAGTCCTTCTTTTGCTGTGAATACAACTCTAGAATATTCATTTTGCTGCCGCCATCACATCCTGTTGTTCTTTCTCAAGTTTTGCAAAGGCTTCTGGCCCAAGTCAGGGATTACTTGCTGGAAGTGGTTGGGTTTAATAAGACTGGTTCCAAAGCAGCTGAACTTGGAGCTTCATCCCAGTTTCTTAAGGCTGGCAGTGTGGTGTCAAGGTGAAATATAAAAGGAACAATCAGCTCCTTTGGTCAGAGCAGCAACCCTACCAGGTCAGATGTAAATCATGAAATCGGGCAGAATTTCCAGATCTTAAATCTTACAAACCTGGTTACTTTCTAAAGCTGTCCTTAGTAGGCTGGCAATTATTTTGCCACTTTTATGCAAGTAAGCTGAGGTGCAGGGGACTGACTTAAGGCTCTCTGGGCTCGTCCCCTGTCACTGAGTTGAAAGCGAATGTGTGTGTGACAGCCCTCAAACAGCCCTGGGTGCCACCTCCACCTGCTATTCCAGCCAAGCCAGTGGCCACAGGAGGATCTGCATTTGCCTGCACAGAACAGCTCTGCAGAAATTTGTACATGATTAACCTGTCCCACCACTCCTGGACTCAAATTAATTTTGAGGGGCATCTTGAATACATGACACATTTTACAGCATGAAGAAAAATAGGTGGCCTAAACCAAATACTTGTGTCTGTGCTGGCTTTCCAAAATGGCCTTTGAATATCACTGTGCTTCCAAGTGAGGAAAAAGAATTGGAAACCTCTGAATAAACAGTGATAAAGGTCAAAACCCACCACCAAAACAATGATTGACTAACTCTGGGTAGAAGCCAGCCCTTTGCTGAGGGCCAGCTTTGGAAATGCTCAGGATTTTCAGACACCTAATAGTGACTCTCACTTGATAAAATTATAAAAACATAATTTAGGTGTCTGATTTGCCAAAATTGATGAGCACAACCTGCAAAGTGTCAAACTCTCATCTCTTTGTGCTTGCTGAAGGAAGAGAGCATTTAGTGACTTGCAGGCTGAGAAGTTTTCTTTTTCCAATAATTCACCATGAACTACAATTAGGATTTTATACCATTGGATGAGAGATTTTTTCTTTTCTTTTTGTTAGATGTGCTTGTTTTTCCTCAGTTAGACACTGCCTGATCATCACAAATGTCTCTGTTCTGTCATATTTGTGAGCTCCTGTTTAGCTCAAATTAAAATCAAGCTCTCAGAACAAATAGTGACCAGTGATCAAAGGCTGGTATTTCAAGGCATCTACTGAGTTTAGACAACTATAACCAAAAATGGGTTAAGGGGAAAGTTTTAGCGCTGTTTAAGATCTAAAACTGAAGGCTTTCATTGAATAAATAATGGAGGGGGAGCAAAGAGCTAGTTAATTAAGTAGCTGGCTTGCTAATTGATTTTTTAAAAAATGCAGTAATTTGCAGGCATATGCTGGTGTTGGCTGTGCATTCCTCTCTGCCTCACCCCCAGCCCACAGGCAGGAACAGTGCAGGGATCACATAATCACAGGGCTGTCACAGGTCTGACACAGCCTGAGCACCCACGGCTTCAAGCCACTTGCAATTTGCCAGCACTTTAAAGCCATTACCACATGTGCATATTTGCCTTGTGTATGGACACTTCTAGGAGTAAAAAAGTCCCCAGGAAAAAAAAAAAATCCTAATTTTTCTGAGAATATTTTCATCCCTAGGTTCATAAACATGCCTTGTTTGAAATTCTTTGGCTTGGTGGTCTGAGTTGTCTCTGCACTGGGGTTAATTGAGAGAAAGGACTCGATAAGATGTAGCTTGGAATCATTTGTTTTAAAGAAATAAAAATTCTTGGGGCTTATTAGCCCTGAAAAATATATTAATGGTTTACTTGTTCCAGCAGCAGCCTGCACTGCAAATGTGCCCCTTAGAATATAGATACTTTTTCTCTATAAAAGTAGCTGATTTAGTCAGAAAGGTGACAGTTAAGGCTCGTTGCAGGGGAAATTTTTGCATCTTTGCAGAGTGACTTTTTTTTTGCTGTACTTTACCACAGTGGCTGTCCATCACAGTTGTTATGTATGCAGGCTGAGTGAGCCCGCGGGGGATCCTAGTTATTTACACTCTTTTTCAAGCTTCGAAGCTGTTATAATCATTCGCTGTCAACTTTGTGCTGACACTGAATTTTACTTTGTGTTTTTTATGCTCGGTTTGGGTCTAAAATACTGGCATCCATACCCTACACTGTAATTCTATGGGTGACTGAGTTGACCAGCAATATACAGTATTACTAACAGAGCTTTAGAAACCTGCTGCATATGGAGATTTCAGGATTTGTTGATTGTGGACAGTAAACAAAGTCCCCAGGCTTTATGCTTTTATCCTAGTGGTGGCCCTCAGGAATAAACTGTGTACGGCGTTTCATCTCATTGCATTTTCATCTTTACAAAAATGTAAATAATATTTTCCTTTCCTCCAAAGCTGCAAAGTTAGAGCAGGAAAACTTTTTCGTTGCATTTTTTATTCTCGTGCTGGCTTGTTTTCTCCGGGCCTGTGTTGTAAGAAATGCATATTTCCCTGTGATCACCATATGTTTAGCATGAGGCTGCAGAGAGGAGTGGGGCTGGTAATAGGCTAATACCTCAGCTCCAAATTGAAACAATGCCTTGTGTGAAACGTTGGGAATGAATTATCAGCCAAGAGCATGTATTGACAAATATATATAGGGGGTTTTTACACCCTTGTAGGTTTAGAAAGGCAAATTTGCATGGTTGTGCTAAAGTGTCTGTGGTCTGCAGTGCAGGAGCGAACAAACTTCTTTGGCACATGCACCAAACCTTTCCTTGGTGAGCAGGCCCCTGAGCCTTAGGTGGCATCACAGACTGATTGCTGCATGTTGGAAGGGTGGGATTTCCATGTCCAAGTTCCCAGCTCCAGATTGCTGTATGTTGGAAGGGTGGGATTTCCATGTCCGAGTTCCCAGCTCCAGATTGCTGCATGTTGGAAGGGTGGGATTTCCATGTCCGAGTTCCCAGCTCCAGATTGCTGCATGTTGGAAGGGTGGGATTTCCTTGTCCGAGTTCCCAGCTCCAGTGTGCAATCCCAGGTGCTCGGGGGCCCGAAGGCAGCGATCACACAAAACGATCCGACCCTGTTCTTAACTGGACTTGAAATGAAAGTGGTCAAGGAGCTTGTGTGCTTGGTCAATGTAATAAAGTAGACAAATAATTACTGTGCAAATCAAACACACCTACACTTCAGATGATTTGAAATATTATCTATAATCGGGCACTTCTGTGCTAGGAGGAAAGGTTAATAAAGTAATTTAAAAAAGATTGTGTAGAGTATTACAGAAACAGAAGAGGACTGGTGATCATAATTGTTAATCTCCTGAAACACCAGTCCTCTACTGCACAAGGCATATATTTTAGTACGTCTCCTTATTGTTCATTCCACTTGCTATGATATTATGCTGCTTAATTACCTTTTGTAAGAAATCTTATTTTACTCCTTTTTTTTTTTTTTCTTTAATAACAGATAATGCTGATGGAAATATTTTTGAAGAAAATCTTATTTAAAGTCCTACCTGCTAGGGATTGAGATTAAAGCAGTTGCAGTAGGTGGGTAGGTAGATATTTGGAGACTGGATCACTGCAGAAGCTGAGCTGTGAAATAGCACAGTGAAGTTGGTAAATGCATCTTCCACAACCCTGTTTTATCCATGTTGTGTGTGGATGCTTCCTGGCACAGAATACAAGGAAGTCTGATAGTTGTGATTATTTCCTCTGAACCACATTTTTAGTTCATGGAATTCTGAAAAAACAGAACAGCATTCCTGAGTTAGGGTAGCCTGGCTCCTGGTCAGGGCAGCAGCATAAGTCAGAAAAAAAGTAATATCCATAATAATGGATATGATGGGAAATATTTATAACAGTGAATTTAGTGTGCATTTATTGTGGTTTGGATTGAGGAAAGTCTCCTTCAGGCACAGAGATCTTTGTGAGAGAGCACACACCTGTGTTCCATCTCCAGGGGGTATAATCCTGAGGATGTCTCAACAAATAATTTCCTGTAATGTACAATTCTTGGTAGTAACTAATGGTGAATAAGAATTTGGTTGTTCCTTGCAGTCTTTTAAAAAAAGTCACCTGAATAGTTTGGCTCTGATCAAGGCAGATTTTTTTTGTCACTTGTAACACAGACATTTGAGTTTGTTTTTGGATTTTGTCACCTGCACAATTCTATGTTATGATTGGAATTTTCCTGTAACCATTTGTAGATATGATATAGGCAGGGAAGAAAACTGGATAACATCTATAGGGCTTTATATAATTAGGCCAGAGCACACAACAATGGGACTTTCTTTTTTGCAAATGAGGATCCAGAATCTCACACTGTGAATATCTGAGGTATAATAGACCAAACAAGTTAGGAAAGTGATATAATCATAGGAATTACCTTCATCTAGCAAAAATATTTCAGTCAGCAATGACGAGCAATAAAGTAAAATGATCACCCACCTTTAGAATATCTATTACCAAAACAGATTTCTAAAATAAGAACAGCTTACAATATCCATTTGAACATAAAGCATCAGCTCTGGAGTCAAACGTGGCTTACATGGCTTTCCTGTTTCCATGGGCTGTGGGGCTCTCCAAACAACTGACTTGCAATGCGAGGCCAGGTTCCAGACCAAGGGAAAAATTACTGCAATTAAGGATGTATAAATGAAGAGAATACTATCCATCATGCCGCTCTAAAAATTTTTTTTTTGGCTTTTGGGTTTTATACAAATCACTTATATCCTCCTTGAAAGAGATTTTTTTTAATATAAATATAGTGAATGCGAAACACCATTAATCCAGTAGTAATATCATCTGATAGTAGTTAATCCCTTCTTAGGGATGGCTTTGCCCAGTCCTTTGGAATATAGAAATGTGCTTTCACTGTTAGGCATTTTGTTTAAGCATCAATCAGTTCTTAATGCTTAATTGTCTTTTTTTTTTTCCCTTTCCCTGTCTATAAAAGACCACCAAGTAAAATGAATCCTGTCTTCAAAAGTATTTCCTTGGGATTCTCATTACATTGTTTAGCAGGTGATTTTGTATTCCGAGGTTATGGATCAAGGGCAGTGCCATGCCTGTGGTTTGGACTTGGCTCTGTGCTGTGACAGGATGATGCAGATGTACCAGAAGATCCTAATCTGTCAGAGGAAGTCTATTAAGTTCAAGCCCCTAAGCTGTCTCAGCCAAATCAGTGATACCAAACTTACATTTGTTTTTGTGGTGACCATTCATTTTGGTCAAATGAAGAAATTGCTAGTGTGGGTTTTGTGGCTTCGGGGGTGAAATCTATGAATGTCACAGATCTTTTAGCCTCTCTGCTCTCTCTGAAACATTATTGAGGATGCTCTTCTATGGAAGGGGAAAAAAAACAACCAAGCATTTTTATTGCAGCTGTTTATAAGTCACCTTGATCAGAAAAAAAGTTGGGGAAAAGAAGCTTTAGCTTCTATAGAAATCGTTCTTTTGGTGAATAATAGATAAGGATGAGAAAAAAGAGAAGCTGTCTGCAGGAAGAAAAAGAAGTTTTGCAATGGGAGTGAGTTTAAGCCCTGCTGCAGGCCTTGGTCTGGAATCTGAGGACCTGACTGGTTTTGAGGTCCCCTCAGCAGAGATCAAACAGGAAAAGTATTTTGTGTATTTTGTTGGTCTAACAGATTTAACAACAGATCTTCAGATTCTGTGTCAATATCCACCATTAAACATCAAGAGGGTGAACTTAGGCCTTCTTTTTTAGTCAGAGTAAAAATACAGGACAGATTTGGGCCATTTTTGGAGAGATAAGAACCAATTGCTTATTTTGCAGTCTCTCAGCTCCAAGACATTTTCTGTCTCAATGATATTTGATATTATATTTTCCTCATATCTCTTTTGTCAAGTTCTAAGGTAAAAAATTCTGTCCCTGTTGAAGTCAGCTTTTGGCCACACTCTTCAGTGGGATCAAGTTTCCATCCTGTGTGTGACACTTGGCTCATTTTTTAATTTGGTCTGTTTTCCTTCTGGATGGGGCTGTTGAGAAAACTTCAATCAAGATCACTGTGAAGGGTGTGGAAGAGGGAATGGGAATGTGGTGTTTACAAAATCTGAGTTTGATTAGGCGCTGCTGCACCCCAGCTTCATTAGCTCTGTTCTCCTCCTGGATTGTTCAAATTCTCCCCATGTGGGGCTCCTGTTTAGAAGTTTATGTGACTTTCCACTCCTCATTCTCTCTGCCCCTGCTCCTGTTTTCTCCCCCTCCCTGTTAGCCAGCTACTCTGCTTAGGACAGCTAATTCTTCAGGAGGGCCTGTTTCCTCAGGAATGTGAAACAGCATTCCAAGTCCTGGGCTAATTCACCAGTGCCACCACCAGCAGCAACATCTGGATGCAAAATGTGTGAATGGAAAGCTCCTGCAAGAGGGATTAGAGAACAGATAGAGGGTGGGAAAGCCCCAAACAACTCAGTTATTTCTAAAATGTAGTCTGTGTTTAAACTAACAGGTTTTGTGCTTAGGAAGATACAGTAGAATGTTAATCTAATTACTGCCTTTGCTTTATTATGGTAAGATGTTTTATATGTTTTCTATACTAAATTATTTCAGAATGTGACACAGATGTTAAAAAAAAAACACTTATTTTTTATTTGCCTTTATGCAAAAATGGCAGAAGGACTCACTTCTAGGTCTCCCAAAATGAATCACTGACTGGGACAAATAGTAATTAGAATAAGTTTTCTATGAAAGAAAAGAAAGATTACAAAGATATAGTTAGGTCAATTTCCTTTTAAAAATGTAGCTTTGTAAGGAGAAAAATTGCCTGATTTTTTTTTTTCTTTTAAAGGCATTTATTTAAAAGGTAACCTTATAAAACTTTATTGCTGTGACTCTTCCCTTGCTGAAAACACTGTTTTTAAGACTAATAATGGGCAGTGCCAGACCCAGCTGGGTAAAGTTCCCAAAGATATTGGTCCATCAGTGTTTATCCTGCTCTGGGTTGTACTTCTGGAACCAGCTCAGGAGTAGTTTAAAGCTGTTTAATGGGAAGCCACCTGCTGCAGTGTAACCTTATAAATACCCTTTGGAGATGGCTGGGATGGCTGTGGATCCTGAGCAGCTGCAGAAAGGAAAAGGAGTTCTTTGTTGCTCCATGGGCTGATATGGATTAGGTGGAGTTGGTGTCCCATCCCTGAGCTCATGGTATTTACAGTGAGGAAAAATCAGGCGTTAGGAGGATTCTGCTGTCACAGGGGATGTTCTGGTTTTTCTGAATGGATGTTTCTGAATTAGCAAATACAGAATTCAGCTAAGTGAAAAAATAGGAGATCAGACCTGCGGCGTGTCCATGTTGCTGTCTTTTGCTTTGGGAAAATTCAACTATGCTCAAAACATAGTAAAACCCAAAGCAGGTGAGAAGTCTCTAATGTTGCACATAAAGGTCTTCTAACTTGGAACAAAAAAAATTTGAAAGAAAGCAAGAAACTGGCAAAAAATTTTACCATTTCAGATTCCAGCAGATAGGACTGATCCCTCGTCTTTAGTCTTTCCAGTCACTTGAAGTGGTGGTCAGTCATTCATGCGTGTTCTGAAACCAAAGATTCTGATGTTGTGCTTTGGACTCCGTGTGGAGGAATCTGAGGGATGCTGTGACCCTGCTCAGGCTGCCCTGGAGGAAAGAAGGCTCTTGTTACCTCAGAGATGCTGTGGGTGCTTTGTGCACCCCTTAAGCCCCCTCATGAATGAGCACACAGAGCAAGTTCCCCAGGCTGTCTGCTGCCAGCCAGAACCCCCTGTAATATCACTCCTTCCAGATTGCTCCTGCACGCTGAAGGAAATTTGTTTGTTTTAGAAGGCTCTGTGTACATGTGCAGAACTGATGTGAATAATTTTAAACGTGCAGCAGTATTAGATATTGTGGCTGGTGGCACTGGAACAACGAAACCTGCCCGATGCAGAGGAGGAGTGACAGTCACACTAGTGTGTGGTGGAGCTCTTCAATCAGCTGTGACTTATTTCAAGGCAGAATTTCCTGTCAGAACCCCCCCAGCTAAAAAAAAAAATGAAAAGCCAAGCATCAACCTTGCATTTCAAATATGAACTGGAAACAAACCCAATTTACAATTCAGGAGATGAAAATTGTTCTCTTCTGCCATAATTCAATTCACATTTGGTTTATTTGAGAATTCATGTGTTATAACCCTTCTTGCTCACACTTCTGAGCATCTTGGTTTGTTGCAGCTACTAAGGCTGAGTTTTATTCTTTTTTTATGATTATTATTTTATGATCATTATTTTTATTTCCTTATTTCTGGGTTTACTTTGCAAGAGGAGGCCTCCCCTCCCGACAGGACCTTCCACCTGAGGGCAGCACAGTCATCAGCTCTGACTAACTTGGAGTCAATCTTTGTGTCCAAATCCAGCTTCCTCGCAGCTCCAGCTCAGGTTTTGTTTTAATCCCCCCCTTACATTGTTTGCAATAATGAGAGATATGATCACTCTAACTTTTCAAACCTTTCAACTTGCCTTTACTGGGAACTGCATCCCTTGCTTGGCGTCACAACACAGAGAAATTGCCTCTGTTATTCCCTTTGCCATTAAAGCGTGCGACATCTTTCTTTGTCTTACCTTGATGTGTTAATGTAGGAGTAGCAAGTGCAGGATGAAGTGCCAGGAGGGTCTGGATATCGCAATGCAAACACATCCTTTTAGTTCCATGCCATGCAAAATGACGCCGAACCTTTTCTCCTCCCGTTCTGAGATTTGTTCTCTCAAACGGGATGCTGACAGTGCAAGAGGTAACACCTTTCAGCAGGTAAAATATGTTGTTAGGGAAGGGATGGATGGCAGGGATGCTGACAACAATTAGCACATGCTCCTCATTAACAAGCGGAGTTTACAGCGGAGCGGGAATGGCAGGCTGCCATCAGCCCGGTAGTTACGGGGCAGTTTAATTTCTAACGAATGTGAGCACTGGATTAGGAACAATATTCAACAAAATGCTGCCTGCATTCTCTTATGGCTTTCATTACCAAATTGAAAATCTGTGTAGATTTCTGAAAATTACTTTTAAATGTAGCCAATCTCCTCGACTGCAAGGCTTGATTTGCTGGTGAGGGAGTCCTGCTGTGAGATTTTAATGAAAGATCATAGTGCCCCTCCAAGACCGTCAAAGAGCTATGGGCCCTAAAAGACCTGAAATAATCTGTTTTACTTTTAATGGCAGCCATTTTATATTCATTAAGATCAAAATGCAGTTTTGCAGGCAAATTGCAAAGCTGTTCCACTCACAGCTTGAGAACCTGGAGGCCCTACAGCTTTTTATCTTGTTCATAAGCAAATATGCAGTTAATATCTTTTAATATGCTTTGATGCTTGGTACCTTATGGGTACATTGTACTGGAGGTTAGAGAACTGCATGTTTCTTTGGCAGTGCTAGCAACGAACTAAAGCACCAGTCCTTTTATTTCCATAATGGCAGAAGAAATGAGTCCTTTTTTTTTTTCTTTCTTTTTTTTTTTTTTTTTTTTTTTTTTTTTAATATGAGCTTCTCTCAAATAAATTGTAAAGCACCGTGTAGTATATGTTCAGGGTCTCATGGAAGGCACATTTTTTTTTCCCTGCATTCCATCTGTTGGTGGTTCTTATTATTTAAATTTATACGGCCACATTATTTAAATGTAAACAGCCAAATAAGATAGGATCAAATCATTGGCATCTGGGAACTGTGCTCTTATCCTCTTTGATTGTGAGGTTGTGTGCATTAATAATGGAGTTCTAAAGACTGTGATTCCACCTGATATACTGTATGACCTTAACAGTTGTGATTTTATCAGGGTTTCACTGTATGAGAAAATGAAGGTATTTTGCAGCTCATTTCTGGCAAGGTTAGTTTGCATTATCTTGTGTCCGGAGTAGTTCTGATTTGTGTGTGTGTATTTTAAACCTAATTTTTGTTCTTGATCGCCCTGCTCCTGGTCATGTTGCAATCCCCATTCCCTCAGATTGTTTTGCAGTGAGTGAACTCCGCTCGGACGCTTTTTCTGCCTTGGTTTAATGGCGTGTCTCTAACTTTTTAATGGCATGCCTTTGAAGTGACGCAGTGCCACCTCCAGTCCCGTACAACTTGTCACCGGTGAGCACAGTTCTGCTGTTGCCACTTTCCAAGGTTGCCAAGAACGAGGCGGTGGGGAAGATGCTTAGGTAAACATCCTTTCTTAAGGATGGAAACACGCAGAAGTTTGCAATCAGCATTTTCTAAATCTTCCAGCCGTGGTACAACTGAACTACTCCTCTCTCTTTTCTGTTGTCATCCAGCAGAAGGTGCAAGAGTGTCACGCCCTGTTTTCTTCTTCCAGCCAAGAAGATCCACCAAAGGTCACAGAACATTGTCAAGGCTGGTTCATTTAAGAAAATGGCCTCAGCCTCTTTATGGAGCGAATTCCAGTTGTACTGTTTAAACAAAAAACAAACCCAGAAGGTGCATTAGGGCCGCTCCACGGAGGGCCGGATCTCCATCCCTTGTGCGCCTGTCGGTGCCCCACGGGCCTGTTACAATATTGGATGACATGTTTACAAGTTCTAACATCTCACTCTGTGCAACTGCAGGGCTTCCTCGCCGGGCCGAGAACTTGCAGCGCTGTGTGTCTGGCGGAGATGGGGGAATTCGATAACCTTCCCTCTCTGGGTCTTAGGGCGAGCTGAATGCGTC